>NC_030417.2:10734121-10814121 GCF_001660625.3 Ictalurus punctatus
ATATCTTTATCTTTGTTTCTTAATACCGGTTGAACCAGGGGGGTGGGGTTCAGCCGGTTATCGGCAAAAATCCACATCGATAGCAGCCACTTTAGAGCTTCAGATCGGACACCGGATCAGCCGTCCAATGATTTGTTAACATTTTTAGCCAAGGTTGTGTGATCTTAGGCAATCATAGTTAGCTTTTACCTGGTTATATTGTCCAGATAACCTGCTCAGGGGAGCACAGACTGTAAACAGCACTTGGACTAACGACACTTTCTGACACATACGCAGTGGAAAGAGGTCTAGCCTTCCTTAGATTTAGGTGAATAAAGTTAGAGAACAGAAAGAAGGAAAAAAAAAAACCCTTCAAATTTCCCTGATTATTTTTAGAGAGAATTTCGACTGGGCAAATATCGCAACTTTTCTGGTTCTTAGAGCTCCATTTATAGAATAATTATCAATGTTCAATTATCAGTGGTTGGTATGAATTTAAATAGGACTTCCAAAAGAGTGACCGGTGCTATATATATTACACTCTCGTTCATTCTCAGCTGTAAGTCCAGTACTTGACTGTTCATCTTGTGTGCTACCGTGATTTGAGTTATCTGCAGGATTTGCTCCGGCTCCACAGCGACCCTGACCAGGATAAAACGCTAACTGAAGATGAATGATGTCTGTACGTGCTGTATGTCGGGGTGTCACAGGTATGCAATAACCATAACTCAAAATCTTTCACATTATGTCTGCTATGAGGTGGATCCCAACATCCTTGACCACCACGTTGACCTTGACCCATGATTAATGGAAATAAACCAACATTTAGTATGTTTCTCTGTATAAATCCATTTCAATACATTATTCTGAAGGAGAAAAGGTTAAATATGTCCTCTTTCCCAATTGAAGTTTTTGTCATGTTTTATTCACTTGTACACTTCTCACGTTCGAGTTCTTCTGGTTTTAACAAGACCCTTCAGCTGTCACCAAGAAACGCGAGACGAGTTAACCACGGCCGCGAGTGGTGTGAGTAGACCAAGTCCACTTCTTTTTACTTACTAACGTTAGTCAGAAATGATGTTTTGTTATAAACTGGGTCAGGGAAAGAGGGAAAAAAATTAGAAGCAAATATCATAACCAGGCCATGGATGACGTTTATGGACACGACGTGTGTATGTAAGTGTGTGTGAGGCAGGCAGACAGAAGAAACAGCTGCTCTGTCGACATATGACTGTTGGACTGCATATTCCTTCCTTTGGAAAACCCCAGGAAAGTAATAGCAGGACATGGAAACATGATGAGCACTGACTAGTATCATCTTAAGCTCTAAATAACTACATTTTGAAAGAAAAAAAAATGAAAGTTCTACTCGGATGCCGTACTGGTTGTGTCTAAGTTGTAGTTATCTAACCAATACGACATGACTGCGGTGAGAGGGGGAAGGGACGAATCGAAGCGAGTGCTGATGTATAAAAGTGCTGCACGTTTGGATGGAATACAAACCATTAGATGTTTTCTAGTCTTTTATTTCCCCGTTTAAAAAAACCCCAAAGAAACAGAAAAAGAGTCGAGTGAAAATAACCATACTAAAGAAACGAGGACACGAAGAAAGCACTACATATTCGCACCCAAACGCAAGGCCGCAAGAGAAAGCGGACTCTGTGTAAGTCGGTGTTATTGGATTAAGTCGCGTCTCTGGATAAACCGAATTATCGTCACAGCGGGACGACAGAAATGCCAGAGATTCTCACTGCTTTTTCTGCAAGCTTTGCACTTGTGCATCTTCTTCATGAATAACGTAGGGTATGAAATGAGCGTACGGGATATGAACTCTGTTCTGTGCAAACTCATAATTCATCAAGATGGGAATCACAACAAAATGTTCCCGTGTGTGTGTGTGTGTGTGTGTGTGCGCATGTGCGTGTTGGGACGTTGTTGATAAACTAAAATAGTCATATTGCACCAACCCCCCCCTTTAAAAAAACAAAACAAAAAAAAAAACAGTTTCTGATATCAAAGAAGCACTCATTTTTTTGTTTTTAAGGACTTCATATCAAGTCCTATTGGTGTGAGTGTTGGTTTTATGTAGGTGTCCAGTGCTGATCAGTTGGGAAAGTGAAAAAGCGACTAGAGGTCGACCGATTGATCGTTTTTGGCACTGATAAGCAATTGCCGGTTATCGGCGAAAATCCACATCGATAGTTTTTCCCGGCTGAGACGGGTCCATCGTCATTATACGGTATGAGAGCGGCCTCTAGAGGTGAAATAAAAACTATCGCTGACAAATTTTGTTGTGTTATTTGGAGTTTTTTTTTTTTTTTCCCCTCATTGTGGACGTCTCTGTTTATATTTGCTATTTGGAGTGTTATGTTTTGATTCAATTTGGATGCATATCTTTTATTTACTTTAATATTGATTAATAGTTAATATTGAAATATTTTTCACTTAAAAAAGTACAGTACATTTTCATGGTAATTTTTATTTATTTATTTAAGGAAGTACATTAATCGGATATCTGTAGGTCGGTACCGCCCGACTTAGTTATCGGTATTGGTAAAATCCCCTATCAGTCCACCTTTAAAAGGGCTTACTACAGGTTTGCATAGTGTTTTCGCCCCCAAAAATGTAATAAAACATTAACTGTTAATAGATAAGTAACATTTCAGAAACATGATTTATTTTTAAAAATAAAAGATACAAAGAAACAATAACAAAGTAACCTAATATAAATAAATAACTTCAGTAAAACAAATCTAACTTTTCTTGTTGCTAATTTGAGTGCCAGAAATATCCTTAATATATAAAGAAAACATATTCAAACTCAAGGAAGCTATTTAGGACATTTGACCCTGCTGTGACCTTGAACCTGTTTGGATCAATTCTCAGTTCATCTGCATTGACATTTTACCAATAACAAAGCCATCACCTTGTGACTGCAACTTCACACGTGTAGCCTATAAAAAGGTCCCCGCTATACCACACTTGTCCTCTTTTTCCATTCTCGTCTCGTCGAGGAGTTGACAAAATGCATTCCTAGACACGGAGTATGATTTTCTCTAAGCCTGACGAAAATAATCTGTAGGTGATGGTAATGCTGATATTTGAATCATAACTTCGTATGAATTGAATCATTGAATCATAATCATCGCCTGTTAAACAGGACACGTGGCCTGATATTGGACTTGCTGCGGAGGCAAAGTAGCTGATCTTATAATCTAAAATTGGCTTTTCAGTATCTTCCTCTTCCTCTTGAGGCCTGTGCAATTTGTATACATGAGTCACAGGTCATGTAAACCTTTCCATGGAGTTTTGATCACAAAGGCAATCAGATAAACTTTAACTGAGTCTCACTGTGTCTAGTGAGGACTCTCAAGCGATAAGGGGCTGGTGAATCACTGACCAGCTGTTTGTATACTTTGTACTTTTATTAAATGTTACTTGATGCCTGCAGTCAAGTCCATAAGTATTTGGACAGCGCCGAATTATTTTTTTTTCGCCTCTTTACACCGCCACAATGGATTTGAAATCTCTTCAACTTGCATCGACACCTCTTTGTACCACATACTGAGAGTTCCCATGAGCAGCTACCAAATGCAAATTCAACACTTAGAATGAACTCCAGACCTTTTATCTCCTTAATTTGACATGAAATATCGAGGAAACAGGCCACACCTGGCCAGAACATTGCTTCTCAGTCGATTGTCCAATTACTTTTGAGCCTGTATAAATGGAGACTGTGTTAAAAAAAAAAATTGCTTCATTTCAAATTCATTGTGGTGGTGTACAGAGGCAAAATTAAAACGTTGCATCACTGCCCAAATACTTATGGACCCGACTGTACCTCCTGAGTGAAGTGTCACAAATGTGGACAACCGTTCAGCAGCGACTTGTAGTCAACTTCTGGCAGATTTTACCGAACGAACGTCGCTTCGTCACAAACCATATCCTCTTTGACGAGTTTGAAAGGAGACGGCACGCATCAACACACCGAGCAATTCTTATTCTCGCAAGAGTATTAGCACCTTATAGATACTCAATATACCATACTAAAGTATCTGTGCTGTTTTTTTCTGTCTGGTGACATGTCTGGACATGTTCCCAACCCTCGTGATGACTATAAAACCACTCTGCTGGTCTGGAAATGATAGGAAGTAGAACAAAATGTTACACTACATGGCCAAAAGTATGTGGACACCCGACTATCTCCTTCCAAAACCACAGAGTAATATGGAGCCGGTCGTCACTTTGCAGCTATAACAGCGTCCACTCTTCTGGGAAGGCGGTCCACTGGATTTTAGAGCGTGGTTCCAAGGAGTTGCCCATTTCTGTTTTGCTATTTGCTATAAGGTGTTCAATGGGGTTGAGGTCAGGGCTCTGGTGCAGGACACTCGAGTTCTTTTTCCACCGTCTTCCAACCTTTAATACATCAATGTCTTCATGGAGCTCACTTTGTGCACTTTGTGTCATGCTGGAACAGGTTTGGGCCTCTTAGTTCCAAGGGAAATTGTAATGCTACAGTGTACAAAGCCATTCTATACAGTTGTGTGCTTCAAAATTTGTGTGAACAGTATGGGGGGGAAAGCAATACATACGGCTGTGATGATCAGGTGTCCGCAAACATCTGGCCATATAGTGTAGGTCAGCATGGTTCTACACGCTGACTGGTGGAACACCAACAGAAATGGCCAGAGGATTAGGAGGTTGTATCGGAAACCTTAGTAGGCTACCCCCGCGAGGTCGTGGTCACGTCACGTTCTGTTCACAAGGTGACAACTTCGACGCGGTCGTAGAACCAGTTACACATGTAACCTTCTGGTAATCTTCTGAAAATGCTGGCCAAGTTTGAAACCAACTACAGTTTATTACAAGGTTGGAAAACATGCAATCTGAAACAAATAAGAAACAAATTAAATGTACAAATACACACACACACACCCTGTCCATTTGTTTACCGTAATGGACTCCTCCACACACCCTGTACAGGCAGCGAATCTTTTCTGCTGGATCTTCAAGAATTAATCGCATCCTGTTAACCACTCATAAAGGGAGTGAACAGACTGGCCTTACAGCTCAGGAACATCACATGATAACATGGATATTTAATGGCATGAGTCACAGTTTCTCACTGAGGGAAGGTGAGAAAATGCAAGGGAGGAAATGTGTTAGGGAGGGGAAACCAGGAGTTTAGTTCGTTTTTAAAAAGGAGAGAAGGCAAGGGAGAATACGAGGTATCATTAGATTATTTGATTGTTGTTTTCCTACAGTTCCTTGTAGAACACTACACCTAAAATCAACACAAGGTGAAATATAATCTGCACACACTCGTTAGTCAATGATTAATTCTGCACAGAGTTTTGTAATAATAAAGCCTGGACAAGCTTTCACACCATATGTGGGCAAGTGTGAGTGAGGGATAAATATAGATCACGATGTCAGACGGTAAACTGAGATTACAGGCCTTTAAGTGATATGTTTTGTAGAAATGTGTTTTCCATCCAGCAGAGTGTGTAGATGTGGGCCTAGAGGAATGGGATCCCAAACCTGTGAAATGAAGTTTATTTTATTTATACTCATTATTCGTTACTAACCTCAGTAACTCAAAAGCAAGCGAGCCTATACACCGATCAGCCATAACATTAAAACCACCTGTCTAATATTGAGCACATATGGGTGTGGTGGTCAGCTGTCCACATACTTTCGTCCACATGGAGGTTTTTTTCTTTGTTTCAGGCAACAAATAAATATCAGGTACTCATGCAAGTCATCGCTAGAATTAGATGTGTTTTGTAGAGGTAAAACTTAAAAGCAGCACCAATACAAGTGAGTTCAGATCACTTCAGTTACGGCACATATTGGTGAATGAACCCTATTTACACCGATCAGCCATATTATTAAAACCACCTGTCTAATATTGTGTAGGTCCCCCTTGTGCCACCAAAACAGCTCTGACCCATTGAGGTATGGACTCTACAAGACCGCTGAAGGTGTGTTGTGGTATCTGGTACTGAGACTTTAGCAGCAGATCCTTAAAGTCCTGTAAATTCTGAGGTCGGGCCTCTATGGATCACTCTTGTTCGTCCAGCGCATCCCACAGATGTGGATTGAGATCTGGGGAATTCTGAGGCCACCTTTCTATCATAGCCAGTATGAGCTTTTTCAGCATTTTGGGCTCCAGTAGCTCTTCTGTGGGATCGGACCAGACGGGCTAGCCTTCACGCTCCATGCGCCTTCATGCGCATCAATGAGTCTTAGGAGCCCATGACCCTGTTGCTGGTTCACCGGTTGTCCTTCCTTGGACCACTTTTGGTAGGTACTAACCAATGCATCCCGGGAACACCGAACATGACCTGCCGTTTTGGAGACGCTCTGTCCCCATCGTCCAGCCGTCACAATTTGTCCCTTGTCAAAGTCTCTCAGATCTTTACGCTTGCCCATTTTTCCACCTTCCAACACATCAACTTCGAGAACTCAAGAGATCAACTTGAATCTAATGACAATTTAAAAAAATTGGGTTCTGATTCAGGAATCAGAAGCTCCAATATACATCATCAAAATATTGTACAGGTGAAATAACGAGCTGAACAAGTCCATTAAACACGCTGTTAATGCTGTAGAAGTGTGCTTTTTGTGTACGTGGGATCAGCGATGCCTCATAATTAAATACCAGTTCTTTCTAAGGACTTTCCTCGTTTTCTTTTCACAGCCTACGCAACGAAAAACAGCTCGCTCGCACGCTCACATTTTCCACGCATCAGAAACCAGATCACCTTTCAGGTAAACCAATGGAAAGTGGGGCAGTAGCGTAAGGGTTGTGTTGGTGTGGGCACTCTGAGGTAGTTAGGAAATGAAATATGAATGGGGTTGCTGTGGGTTTTCCTTTGTATTGTTGTGCCAAATGATCCAAACTGACACACCTTCACAAAATAATACAAAAAGTTACATTCAAATACTTTTGTCAATCCTGGATTTAAAAAACCACCACACAAAAGCTCTGATTTGTCGTTTTACTCAGTTTTTAATTAATTATCGAATTTGAACATTTTCAAACATAATCGGCACTGCAAAACTCGAAAGAAAAAAAGAACGCAAAACAAACCAAAGATTCCAGAGCTCAAAACATTTTAAGGCAGATCTTGTGGCAACATAAAAAAAAATAAAAAAAAACTATAGCAAGTACAGGTGCAGGAATGTGTATTAAAGTTTGCTCTCACTCAAACCTGAATACATCTCTGATTCGTGTACACGGAAAAAGCCGAGAGAAGGAAAATAAGTGCTGGGATTTCATATGAACCAATACAGAGAGGACAATGGCGTAAGCTTTCCCATCCCACTCGACTCTCAGTTTTCTACACCGTATTAACGTTCAGAACTCCCTCCCCAAACACGTCTTCATTTTTAAACCTTCTACATCATTAAGGCACTTCGTCTTCAAGAAATGCAACAAGAAACGAGTAATTACAGTTCAGGGAGAAACGACAAAAATAAAGCGGGTTCATTTGTCATGGCTGTTTCTATAGAAATCAACAGTGCTTGTGTTTCAGCATGGGGCTAATCCGAATGCTACCGTGCCACACAAACGAGCTCTGTGACGACAGAGAGAGAGAGAGAGAGAGAGTAGGATGACATCAGATAGCTCTGTGAGAAAACAATCTGACCCTAGCATCACTCCACCAGAGAAAAAAAAAAAAAAAAAGAGGGATGCTTGTATAACATGACTTTGGTTATTCATCCTAGCTACATAAATCAATGTCCAGACAAAAACTAGGAGAAGTAGGATATGCTTCAAGCGAGCACTAAACTTTGTATTAACAGTTAATGTGACTGACAATCCCAGTGCAAAAAGGCAAAACGTTAATGGAGATGTTCATCACGCTCACGTCGACACCTCTGGCGTAAAAGCAATCGGCTCGAACGACACAAAATTGGCTTAAGTGGTTTTGGCGAAAGTTGCGAAGGCAGACGTTTAATGGATCAAAAATCGAAATGACAGCAATAACGTAGGCGCTGAGCAATGTCGGAAAGGAAAGAAAAATTTGAATAAAATCATGGCGCCCACAACAACAACAAATCGCTTTAATAAGAACCAAACCCAACTTGACTGAATGACAAGCTATTTATCAAAACAGACGGCATCATTTATTATTATTATTATAATTATTATTAGCAGCAAAGCTAATCACGACTACTCAAAGTCAAACCCTTCATTTATTTTCAGGCACTATTCTTCTCCGGCAAATTTCATGAACAGTGTATCAAACTAAGTACACAGCAAAATGCAGCGGTGCTTGCATGTATTTGGCAGGTCAACATCATTTTATATATATATATATAATCAGAAAAAAAGAAAAAAAAACATAATGAATCATATTGTCACCAGGTAAGCCAAAACAGCCTCCTGAATTACTATATATATATATATATATATATATATATATATATATATATATATATATATATATATATATATATATATATATATATATATATATATATATATGGGAAAATTCTGAGAAAAGTCTTTAAGAAAGACAAAGCAGCTCAGACTGAGTTTTCCCACTCTAACACTTTTTACACACTGAACAAAAAAATGAGGATACAACAAAAACAGGATGTGAGTGACCTCTGACCTGAACTCACAGATGACAAGAGTCTTCCTTCTTTCCATTAAAAAACAAAAAACATACAGCTGCAGTGGCCACCCACACACACACACACAAAGAAAGCACATGTTTAGTGATTTTTTATTTTTTTTAGTACCTTAGGATTTTCACACCGTTTTTTTTTATTTAATTAATTAAACGTAGATGAAGTGGAAGGGACTGTAAAAGCCGACACGCAGCAGAAAAGCATAAAGGCGGGTGGAATTGTTTCACGAACCTCGACGCAGAACTGAACTATTGTTAAGTGATCGTTAATTAATATATTCTTTATAATATTGCAAACAGTCCAGCTGGCAGCCTTTAATCAACCTCACTGATAATATAATAAGAGTACGCACACACAGAACACACACAGCCTGCGCCAGCAGGAAGTAGCAGACCAGAGTCTATACTCATGCATTCACACGTTTAAGGCTCAAAGAAGAGGAAGGGCAGATGACCCAAAAAAAAAAAAAAAAAACACGGACCAAAGCAACTCAAAAGCATCCACTTCGGGTTTACAATACGCTTCGTTATTACCGTTTATAGTAAAGGACTTGGCTAGTGGCTTTTTAATTCACTAATCCTGGCAACGCAGACGGTAAATCTGAGCTAGTTGTGATGATTTATTGCAAATAGGTCATGCGGTGTCATTTCGTTTTTTTTTTGTTTTTTTTTAAAGCAAAGCTTCAAGCAAGAAATAAATTACAACACACACACACACAAAAAAAATGTCAACATGCATCTATGGCATCAGGGAGACTGATATTGTGTGGGTGGAGGAGCGTATTGGCCCTCTGTTCTCATGATGCGAAGTCTGCGTGAACAAGGTCTGCAGAAAACAAAAACAAAAATAGTGTGATGTCACTTGCGTGTCGAAACATGACCCTGATCAGATGATGCTTAAATGTAAGGAAACGGGCCGTGGTGACGTTTAACCTCCACCTCGTAGAAGCAGTGGCATCGAAAACCTGCTCGGACTAAAACGAGAACAAAATGGCGGCGTCGATGTGATGATACGCAGCCTGGAGCGGTGGAGCGATTATTTTTAATTGAACTGCTGGGAAAGACGACCATGTGAATAAGAAAACTAAGACATGGGAATGGGTTAAGTGACAATGCCAATGCTTCTGGGGGACAATTTATGGTGTGTGTGTGTGTGTGTGTTTACTCACATCCTCACTTCATTTACATATAAAGCTCAAACCACAGGCATCAAATAATCATGTGGCACAAGAGGATGGAGGAAGATCGAAGAGTTTTTGTGTGTGTGTGTGTGTGTGTGTGTGTGTGTGTGTGTGTGTGTGTGTGTGTGTACATGTACTTGATGTGCAACATGGTGTGTCTAAATGGTGCCATATATTTTTTTTTTTACAGAGTGTGGTAGTTGCGGTCCTTGGACTTGCAAAACTTGTAGAGGAAGAAGATAACGGCTTGAAGGCCGAGCACGAGGACGATACCGCCGATGAAACTGGCAGCATCGAACGTCGCTTTCTTCTTAGGAGTGGGAGGCAGCGCTGTTGTGGTGGCATCTGCAAAAAGAAAAAGTCAGATTTTACTCATGTTATACGTTGTACCTACTGTTTTTCCAAGAAATCCTATTTCCTAGCGCGTTGTAAGGTAGGGGTTAGCACTTACTTGATGGGGTAGATGCAGTGGAAATGGACGTGGCTTGTGTAGCTAAAATACAAAATTGCAGTTGAGGTCAAAACATCCACACATTTCATAGTACCATACATTGTGTTCGACGAGTCAATTCGGCTCTCTTCACTGTATCAGAATTCGAGTGGATCAAAAATTCACATGCACTAAGCCGTTTTTTGGGCCAACTGTCATAATTAGGAGTTTGTTGTGTCTATTTTTAAGGGCTGATGCCTTTTTTCCTCTCCTTGATACCATGGGGGAAATCCAAGCCATTAGAAAATAAATAAATAAAGAAATAAATTGTGAACCTCTACAAGTCTTTAGAAGTAATTTCCAAACAACTAAAAGGTAACACGAGTACCTGTACAAAACATTCAGGAAAGATGCACAAATGAACTTCCAGGGACGAACAAACGCGAGTCTGAAAGGTTCAACGTAACCCTAAGACAGCACAACAAGGGTACTTGTGAAGGAGGTCAAAGTATGTGCAGCCACTATTTACAGAGCTCTTCATTTCTGTGGCCTGAATTTACTAGAAAACCAGCATAAAAAATAAAAAAAACAAGCCAAAGTGACATTTGCAGGTGATCACCAGCCGTTTGGATGGTCAGATGAAAAAATAACGCCACAATGACCAGCGCTTTGTACGGAGGAAAAAGGGTGAGGCTTTTAAAAAAACGAAGGACACCATCCCGACCGTGAAGCGTGGGGGTGGCAGCATCACGTTGTTGGAAAAGAGGATCGTGTACCGAAACAAAACTTCAAGACATCAGCCATAAAGTTCAAACCTGGGCACAATTGGATCTTCCAGCAGGACAATGATCCAAAGCGTACCTCCAAAGTTGTAACCGAAGACAACAAAGTGAAAGTATTAGACTGGCCAGGACAAAGCCCTGACCTGAATCCTATAGAGAATTTGTGGACTGAACTGGAAAAGGAAGCACTCAAACTTGTCGTTCTGTTAAAAAAAACATTTCGAGGAAAAGCATTGTGAGACGCTTGTGGAATGCTACTCCGTGAGCTAAAACTCAATGCCACTGTATGTGAACTTTTGACCCACAATTTGTTAAGTACACATGTCTGACAGCAGTGGAAAAACACCACCACCACAAACTTTATATGTAAGGTCTAAATGATTTTGTCTGTTTTATGATGCCTGTGGAAACGTTCTAGCACTCTTCATCAACAAGTGTGTATGTATGAGCTTTTACCCAAACTGTAGGGTGTGCACTTATAAGCCACTACTTGTGTTAAACCTTATGTAAGAGCGTAGAGCATTACATGTAGATTCACTGGTGGAGTTGGCAGTCGTTGTGGTGACGTTGGCGGTCATTGTGGTGACGTTGGCAGTCGCTGTGGTGGTCGGCTCTGGGGGAGCTGTAGTCGTTGTTGTATTAGCTGAAAGAAGGAAACAGGGACTAAGAGTGACAGGGCCATAAAACTGTAACCAGAAGCCTGAAACGAATTCAACTGCATGACAACAGAACATCAAATTACTTTTGAAGAAAATGAACTTACTTGAGCAGGTGGTGTTGGTGCAGTTAGCCTCCAAACTAGCATTATTGTTATAGCAGGAAAACTTTCCGTCTAAAAAAAGAAAAGAAAGAGCAAGAGGAGAGAAGAGTCAGTAGATAGATAGTTGTTTCTCATCTAATAAACACAATACCGAGGTCGAAAGCTGACCTACTTCTCGATAATATCTATATATTCTTATACCAGCACGTCCCAAAGTGCTTTATTCCTCTTGTACCAATACAATATTACCAACAATATTTGTCCTTTAAAAAAAATTAAAAATACTCACAATTTCAATATATATAAACCTGTTCCAAGTTAAAAATGGAAGTCGGTTATAGAATGTATCTAAATAAAAAGCATCATGAAGCTATCAAAACAAGTCTAGGACAAAGCTCTGGAAAATATTCATCAGGATTTGAAAAAATCCCAAACCCTGAACATCCCACACCACACTATTAAATTCACGATTTTAAAAAAATGATCAAATATGGCACAATCACACCTAAAGAAGGCCATCCAATGAGAGTCAGTAACTGGCTAAAGAGGAGATTAGTCAGAGAGGCAACCAAGAGACCAACAATAAATCTGATGGAACTAGGGAGATCCATGGCTCAGATGAGAGAAAGTCTTCACAGGACAGCCGTATCCTTGGGTCGTGAAAAGAAAGTCATTATTTGGGGGGGGACTTTGCCAAAGCCATGTTTGAGGCATGTTCCGAGGAGACAAAACCTGAACAGTCTAGCCTTAGAAGAATGCACTACATTTGGCAGAACCCCAATACCAAACACAAGCCGCACAGTGAAGCATGGTGATGATAGCATCATGTCGTGGGGATGAACAGGAACGAGAAAACTGGTCAGGTTTCACACCTGGTCCTAGAAGAAAACCCGGGTTCTAGGTGGAGGTTCAACTTCCAACCTTAAGCACACTGACAAAGCTACACCGGAGTGGTTCAAACCCAAGAACATGAACGTGTTAGAATGGACCGGTCAAAGCCCAGATCTCAATCTGATTGAGGGTCTGTGGTAGGAAAAGGAGGAAAGGCAGGAAAATTGCTTCGAAACAAAAATGTCCAATCTGCGAATGTAAATTATTAGGATCCTGATACAAAGCTGATTGAAACATGCACTGTATGCGCCAAAGGTTTGTGGACACCTGAAAAATCACACCTACTGTACATGTGGTTCTTCTGCAAACTGTTGCCACAAAGTAGAAAGCACACAATTGCATAGAATGTCTTTGTTATGCCGTAGCATTACAATTTCCCTTCATTAAAACTAAGAGGCCCAAACCTGCATACCCAGCATGACACAAAGTGCACGACGCGAGCTCCATGAAGACACGACAGAAGAACTCGAGTGTCCTGCACAGAGCCCTGAACTCAACCCCACCGTACACCTTTCAGATCAACTGGAACTGGAGCGTTCTCACCATCCCAACACCACCGCCTGACCTCAACCTCACTAATGCATTAATGTAGCTGAATGAACACAAATCCTCACAGCCACGTCCCAAAATCTAGTGGAAAGCCTTCCCAGAAGAGTGGAGCGCATTATAACAGCAAAGAGGGACTAAATCTGGACTGAGATGTTCAACAAGGACATATGGGTGTGACTGTCAGGTGTCCGCATACATACTGTACTTTCAGCTGGAATTGCATTCAAAGGTGGTTCAACCAAGTGGGGCTGAACACTTATGCAGCCATATTGTGAAAAATCAAACGTTAAGTTCATTTCAATTCTAGGATGTAACGCTACGAAATGCGGAAAAATTCTGGGGTGGGATGAATACTTCTGCACGCCCTGGGCAGTAGTCGTACGTGTAAACACAAGATATGATGCGCGTCTTGTAAATCCTTATGACTGCTGGCACAAATCCATTGTTTTAGAGCATGCATAGTGAAAAATGTGCGTGTTTTCACAAAACTGCCATATCCATATGGTTCCTTATGAGTCACGCCTGTCAGAGCAGTGGGTCTGTGTCTGTGTGTGTGTGTGTGTGTGTGTGTGTGTGTGTGTGTGTGTGTGTTTGTTCGTGTGCGAGACTTTCCAAACATAATACCAGGAGCTGTATGCACGGAAATAGTTCTTTCACGAGGTAGCGCTCTTTCTTGCGCTCGCTCTCTCTCTCTCTCAGGCGCTCCATATTACGATGATGTCACCCAACACATGATCCAGTACATAGCATCGACTAGCTACCATTTTTAACACATCACAGTTAAATTCCACTTCCTTTTGTCATTTTTTTTTTTTTTTTACTACTTCCATGTCCGCCACCAACCAGGAGGGAACGTTTTGTCCGTACACGCCTATAAAAGTGCTTTCTTATGCACCTGTGTGCTTTGTGACACGAGACCAATTCAATAGTCTCGAGACAGAGTCATGTCTGAACAGCTCTCAGGCCTAAACCCACTGGTGTTAGATCACTTACTGGATGTGACGGCACACGCTATCATTTACCGATCAACGTGTTCTAAAGGCTTGGTCCTGTCTAATTGGTTTAAAACGGGTCAGCAAGAAATTCTGGCTTCGGTGCGCCTTTTCCCTGCGGACACATTGGTGTTTAGGCTGCGCCTGCGCCAGGAGTGTCTTTTTAACCACACGTTTCTGGCACAGCGTCCACAAAGTTGCTTCTTCCGACCTTCTCCGTTTTACTACCACGCCTCATCCGTGGCCACGTAGCTCAAATCGTTATGAGTGCATCATAGCGAATCGAGCTAAATTATAACGCATTGGATTGGATTTAGTCTTGGGGTCACACTGTTCAATACAAGATGTATTTTTATGACAAACATCTATAAATATGCAGAACTGCCCTGCATTTTGTCATGAGTCAGGACTCAGTGCAGTGCAGACCTACCCGGTCCTGTCAGACTGCTTCCACTCCACCCCACCTTACCGCTTCTAAAAGCCTCTTTCAAACACAATGAAACACGCTGTGGGTGTGCAAATGGCTTCCCGCCGCTCTGACTTGGAGGACAAAGTCTGTTTGCACTGCTTTGTGTTGGACATAGTCAGAAATAATTATTTTATTTATTTTTTTAAATGGTGGCCTGCTCATGCTTATATTGAAGAACACCGTGTACAGGCAGATGTTGAGGTCTTGCACACAATGATTCATTTCTATTTCCAGAGGTCTGACAAGAGGAAATGGCCTCTTGTCTTCATAGTGCCGCAAAACTGGTGGTGAACTACAACTGGATATATATATATATATATATTTTTTTTTAAATATAAAAAATTAAAAAACATTTTTTTAAATCAGATATTATTCTGAAGATACAATGTTGTGAAAAAGTATTTGATTTCTTCTGTTTTTGGGTATATCTCATCTCATCAGTCTTTCACAACGCTGTGGTGGAATTTTGGCCAGCTTTAGCTCAGCCACACTGGAGGGTTTTCGAGCATGAACTGTCCGTTTAAGGTCTTGCCACAGCATCTCAATTGGTTCAAGTCAGGACTCTGACTAGGCCACTCCAACACTTTAATTTGGCTTGTTTTGAGCCATTCAGAGGTGGACTTGCTCCTATGATCCTATGATCATGGTCTTGCTGCATAATCCAGTTACGCTTGAGTTTCATCTTACAGACTGAAGACCGCACATTCTCCTCAGTTTCCCTCAAATTGTTGCAAGTTGCCCAGACCCTGAAGCAGCAAAGCATCCCCACACCATCACATTTCCACCACCATGCTTGACTGTAGGTATGATGTTCTTTTTATGGAATTCTGTGTTTGGTTTACACCAGATGTAAAGGGACCTCTGTCTTCCAAACAGTTCCACTTTCGACTCATCAATCCACAGAACATTCTCCCAAAAGGTTTGAGGATCAAATTCAGACAAGTCTTAATGTTCTTCTGGGTTAGCAGTGGTTTTCACCTCGCCACTCTTCCATGGATGCCATTTTTGCCCAGTGACTTTCTGATAGTGGAGTCATGAACAGTGACCTTTATTAATGCAAAGAGACCTGTAGATCCTGTGATATTGTCCATGGCTCTTTTGTGACTTGCTGGATGAGTCATTACTGTGCTCTTGGAGGAATTTTGGAAGGTTGTCCACTTCTGGGAAGGTTCACTACTGTGCTGATTTTTTTTTCCATTTGGAGATAATGGCTCTCACTGTGGTTTTTTGGAGTCCCAGAGCCTTTGAAATAACATTGTAACCCTTCCCAGACTGGTGCATTTCAATCAGCTTCTTCCTCATCATTTCTGGAATTTCTTTCCACTTTGGCATAATGTGTTACTGGGTAAGACCTTTGAACCAACTTCATGCTGTTGAAAAAGTTCTATTTAAGTGTTGATTTGATTGAACAGGGTTTGCAGTAATCAGGCCTGGTTGTGTCTAGTCCACCCGAACCCCATTATGAATGCAGTTTCATAGATTCAGGGAATCAGTAACTATGGGGACAAATACGTTTTCACACAGGCCCAGTTCGTATTGGATAAATTTTTTGCTTCAATAAATAACATTATCATTTAAAAACGGTGTTCTTTGTTGAAAATTTCCTATGAGATATACACAAAAACAAAAGAAATCAGGAAATACGTTTTCACAGCACCGTACATCTCAATCAGTCAAAGACAATAAGCATTGATTCACACCATTTTACCCAACTAATATAAAGCTCTCTTACTGACAGCCGGATCCTTGGATGATGGTTGTATTGCATCAGGTGGTGGATAAGCACCTACAGTATCTACAGTTACAGCATCAAGCTGCACCAAGAAATGTGAACCAACTGGTGTGTATTACATTCCAAAAATACAGAAATAAAAAGTGTGAGACAGCAAGAATCGATATTTTTTTGACTGAAAGCACTGACGTCCCAGACACCTAATTTGCTAGTCCAAGGTACCTGAACTACTGATTTGTTCTTCAGTGTTGTCCTTCATTCTGCAGTCCAATTAGAGCTGCACGAAAAATATTATATTAAAACCTCTATCTCAATTCAGTTCCTCATGCAAGGACAGTGTCGATTTTATAGAACTGGAACTCAGCAACCACTGATTGAAACATAGTGCCAATATTGCCTTTTATTTCCTCTGACTGAAGACCATCCACTTTGCACCACATGGCTTCAAGCGCAGCGAGAACGACAAAAGGGTGAAACTGTGAATGAATTTTAAATCGCCCAGACGCTTGCTTGAAACGAGAAGAAAAACACATCCTGATGTGGTCAAAGAATCACGGGTGAGAACCGTGATCTCAATTCCAAGCCGAACACAGTTTATTCCTATTTATTCATCGAGAATCGTGAAGAATCGTCAGCTACAGTAACGTCTATTGGTAATGCGGTTACCTGAATAACAATGACTACGTTTACATGGACAGCAGTAATCAAATTTTTGACCTTATTCTGAATAAGACAATATTGTGATTAAGGTGTTTACATGAGTTACTTTTAGAAGACTCCTTTCATGTTCAGGTTTTACATGTTATAGAACATAAATCGATTAACAGTACACGTCATTACGTCACCGTGTCACGCCGTCCGACGTCCCTCCAGAATTTCACGTATCGACATACAGTTCGTCTTCGTTATGGTACCGTATACAGTTTTGGGTGGTTCTATCTAAAATTTTTACGGACGCTTCAAGTGCGGTTAATTATTTGTCATGCTGTACGTGCAAATAGACAACTGCTTGAAGCCGTGGGCTGCATCCCAAACCGTGTACTTCCTTCTATATAGTAGCTGAGATACATGTATTTCGTCTACTACAGGCCTATAGTAGGTAAGTATGCGGTTTCGGACGCAGCCATGCTCTCTTGTTTGCTGTCAAACGGTTGAGCACTGCCGTGTGTGTGTACGTGTCCTGTCGCAAAATGCGGTGAAAACTCCCACACGACATTAATAGTGTGATTAAGGTGTGTACATGTCTGTAATACACGTCGATAATGCGACTAAAACAGGAATACTCTACACGTCTTAATTCGATTTGTGTTTACTTCGAGTATGACCTTAATCGGATTAAGGCTAGGTAAAAATGGCTGTTTACATGCTAGTTTCTTAATCAGAATATGGTCTTAATCGGGTTAATATCGGATTATTGTTGTCCATGTAAACGTACTGACTGTAGGTTGTGGAAGAGGATGGAGGAAGTTATGGCTTGGTCTAAACGCTGAGCCTTAATAGCTAGCTATAAAACCAACACCTGAGGAGAACCTTTGGATCCAGATTCATAATAAAACTTTGATATGCAAAGTATTAGTTGTCATTGACTAGAGAAGATGGGAGAAACTGCTGTTAAAACTGCTCTTGTACAGAATACGTGGATATTATTATTTCTTAGTCATTGTTCTAGACTTCCTACTTCCCATTTTTTAACTCCTACCCAACTGCATGCTAGTTTATACACAACTCTTTTTGCTGGTTTCTTCCATCCAACACTGGTCTAATCATTGTATACTTACACTCATCTAATACAATCAAGTATAATCACTTTAGAGCTAACAGAAAGGTTTCACAGACCTCACAAACAGAGAGAATTTTTTTTTTTTTAAATAATAAAAAATGTAAACAAAACAAGGAGAACACACTCACCTGAGCAATTCAACCACACACATTCAGCTGTGTTTGTGCACAGATCACAGGACGCCAGTTCTGTACAGTCTTCTACGCCTGAAATAAATAAATACATACATAAAGAGTTAAATAATCATCAGAAGTAGTTTCAAACAACTCGATTCGGTGTGATAACTGTGGCATAAGGTGCACACGGATCCAATGGACAGAGCTTTAGTGCTGCAAAAATGCCACGCGTTCACGAGATTTGGACCACAAAATAAATAAAAAATAAAAAAAAAGAGAGAGAGAGAGAGAAAATAAATACTGAGTGTGATACATAAAACGTTTCAGAGACGTTTTATTTATTTAAAGATTGTTCAGTGTCGGCTCTGTGTTTTCCACACTCGGAAGATTTGTTTGCGCACGGACGGATTTCTGTCCAATGAGAAAGAGAGTTTTTGCTGACACGTTTTATGATGTCAGTAACATACGCGCGTGAAATATAAGTGACTAAAAAAACAAAACAGAAATATCCCTCGCTATGATTTATTAGTCTAATGAGAAATGCAGATGCAAAGTACAGGCATTTGGTTTATACTTCCCGCATCGTCCGGCACTGTCCACACTCTCGTTACGTATCTTATGTACGTCCGAAAGACTTAAAAATGACCCCCGCTAGACGGCACGTGAAGACCCAAAAACGGTTTTTTTTTGTTTTTTTTACCGCATAGCAATGTTAAACACGCCGACGAGCCCCGTTTTCTCTTCAAACTTTTCCGTCGTTATGAACTGCTTCGCGACACCGAAAACTGCGACCTTACACCCAGAAATATTTACTCATCTAAAAGGAAACAGGTTTGACGGTATTTAAAATTCAAAACACTAAAGGTTAGTTGTAACAGGAAAACCGGTTCGCCTTAGCGCTCAACGACGCTCTGGAATTGTACAGAAGTATGCGATTTCAAAAAATCCACACACAAGATCCGATATTTCTGATATTCATTTGTAAAATACAAGAACGAAACACAGGAGCGTGGGGATTTCTCTCATGTAAATCAGACCTTACACCTAGGCTGAGAAACCTTAATTTAAGCAAACTTGTTCTCCTTTTTTGATTCCTTTCATGTGCAGTGTGAAACCAAACAATGAAGCAGTCACTTTTTGTTTTGTGGCTATAATTTGGACAACAATAGGTCTGAAAGCACCTTTACACTTTACATTGACATGGATTTGAATGGATCAAACTCTTGTGAAGGATCTACTCCATAAACACAACCGTTTCTGGTGACATCTGGTTACAGTTTAATGACTCATGCCATCCAGCCGAGCTAGAATTTTCCTCCAGGCCAGGACACATCTTGTAAATGATCCCTCTGGCAGATCCAGAAACATGACCGACTGGATCACAGCTTATCTTTTAAACAACAACATGTCCACCTCATACCTTTAATACACCTATACTTTTTGTAATGGTTTGACGCAATGTACTCAAACCAGGGATTAATTCTGCTATAACATAGATAATTCGACGCTGGAAACTGAATCAATCCCGACTATACTTTTTAACATCCTATTTTACTTGTATTTAAGCTTGTTTTTGTATTGTATTGTGGTTTAATTGTATAACCCATCGTGTTTTTTCTCGCTGAGCGGGTTATAGCCCCCACCAACGCAGCACATTTCGACACATTTAACTACAGGTCAACAAATATTACATAATGGCAGTTTAAAACAACACCAAAATTGTGTCGAATGTCACACAAAAACGCTGACAAACATATAAATGAACCGAAAGTTTGCTGTCTGTTTAAAAAAATGAAAATAAAATCTCAATCGCAAAGGAGCAACTTTGAAGTGACTAACAGGCTAGCTTGTTAGCAAACACAAACTAAAACAGCGGGCCAAAAGTTAGCATTTAGCTAACTAGGAAATTTATTTCGCCTGGGATGTTTGGTGTTTATAACCAAAATATATATATATATTTGTTTATTTCAAATTGAATGCTTGTCTGCCGACGTGTCAACGCCTCTAACTAAGGAGGTTTAAAAACAACAACAGAAACTAATGTGACTAGATATCTAATGCTAACGCTAGGCTGAATCCCAAACAGCTTGCTTTTGGACTAGGGAGGTTAGAGTGCAGTAGTTCTTCCCTTCCAGATAAAGTGCACTTATAAAGGGAGCACAAATGCATTTGGGATTGGGCTCGTTATTATGATTACATCTACAGCTTAAAGACTATTCAAGACTGTTTTCCTGCTAGTGCAATTATTTTACTTACCTATAGAAGTCCCCAAAACAGACAGCACAAGGGTCACAAAGAGAATCCTCGAAAACATCTTGATGTTATTGATCGTTTATTTTTCAACCGACTGTGGGGGATAGAAAAAAAATTAATAACCACTGATCAGGACGGACTTTCTTGCTGGATGTACAGTACACTTTGTGAGACTGAAGCACTCACTTCCTGCTTTGCGAGTCATGTGGCAGGTTTTTCTGCATGCCACGTGTTCCCCCCTCCTCCCCTTCCTCCTCCATCCGAGCTGTTATGGAAACGGTTTGGATATGAATAATCACTTCCTAAAATCTTCATGAAGCTCATTAATGGGTGTAGGACACAATATGGATTCACTGAAAAGCTCAGGTTTACACAGGATAAATAAACATCTAACAGAGACTACTGAACATCTAAACATCCTTCAAGCCTAATAAAGTGAAAACACTTTATCCTATATCTCCACCTGCTGGAGGATGTCACAAGGCATGTCGAGCCTGGATTAAAGCAGTGGTTTTCAAAGTGGGGGTTGGGGGCCGCCAGGGGGCGCCCGGGGGGCCTCAACAATTTGGCGTGCCCATCCCTCGTACTAGTACGTTTTCTCTTTCTCACTCTCAGACAACCACACACACACATAACAACCAAATCCTAATGTAATGTAATGTAAAGATGTAAGATGTAATTATTAATAATAAAAAAAGGGGGATATATTCAGAAGTCTGTATTTTTAATGTGTTTTAAAGACATCTTGCATTTGGGGGGCCTTGCCCTGGAAAAATTTGGGAACCCCTGGATTAAGGGATTCAGACTAGAAGCCATATTTCAATAAATAATGTTAGCACTAGAGTCTTGTTTAAATTTCTACAGGTATGACCCATCATTTCAGTTGTCCCCCTGTATAGTCTAACTTTTGTTATTCACTTTATGGCCAAAAATACGTATGCACCTGAGCCTCAGACCCATATGTATGCGGGCTTTCCTCAATCTGTTGGAAGCGCAGTATTGTGCTGTAGCATTACAATTTCCCTTGACTGGAACCTGCTCCAGCATGACCGTGTACAAAGCGAGCTCCATGAAGACAAGGTTTGCCAAGTTTGGAGTCGACGAACTCGACCGTCCTGCACAGAGCCCTGACCTCAACCCCACTGATACAGCTCCTTTGGGATAAACTGGAACGCCGACTGCACCTCAGGCCTCCTCGACATCCCAACATCAGAGTGAAAAATTATTTACATTGTAAATATGATAAAGTAAAAATATAATAAAAATCAGTCCTGATTAAAAGTCTCAAACATTCCCAGTTCCAAAAATACATTTCTTTTCCAAATCCATTTCCAATCTTTGCCATTTGTTTCAGGATCTGGTATCTGATACGTTATCTCCAAATGATCCGATCCACCAATTTTTGCTGGTATTGGCCCAAAACCGATGCCCTGTATCAGATCGGTCTCTCATCTACTAATTTGGGGTGTGGCTAGTGGGATTTGTGTTCATTTAGCTACAAGAGCATTAGTGAGGTTGAGGTCAGGTACTGATGTTGGGATGTTGATGAGGCTCCGGTTCCAGTTCATCCTAAAGGTGTTCAGTCGGGTTGAGGTCAGGGCTCTGTGCAGGACACTCCAGTTCTTCCACCTTCTTCCAACCTTAACACGCCATGTTCTTCTTCATGGAGCTCGCTTTGTGCACTTTGTGTCATGCTGGAACAAGGTTTGGGCCTCTTAGATCCAGTGAAGGGAAACTGTAAAGCTACGGCATGCAAATACATTCTATACAATTGTATGCTTCCAACTTTGGTTGGTGTCCAAAACTTTTGTGTGTATACTGTATCACTCTATCTCTATAATACCTATATATCTAAGTTACATTTTCAGTTGAATTTGGGGGAAACCACTTGAAGCGTTCATTGTGTTGAACTATTTCAATTGCTTTTGTTTGATTTGTTCATTGCAAACAGCTGAAAGTCTGTAAAAGTTAAAATTTCCAACGGGGGTTGAATAATTTTGATTGCAACTGTACTATATTACGGAGAATGTGTTCACAGTCCTCTTGCCTGTTTGTGCATTGAAAAACAGCGCCATCATAAACTGTATCGCCGCCAGATGGCGCTCTGTTGGAGAAAATGCATGTATTTTGTCCAGGAAATGAATTGATTAGAAGCTTTATGAATGATAGATTTATCGGAATATAATCTCGACACCTCGATGGATCTCTAATTTAATGCAATTAAAATGGAAATGTTAAATACTCCTTTTGGTTTGTAGTGAAAATGTACAGTACTCATTGATTATGTAAGTATAAAGCATATGATTTAAAAGAAAAGCAAACATACTGTATACATGATATTATGTGGGACGTATTGAGTCTATAATTAAACTAAGTATTGTTTAAGTCACCAAAATCATCCTTTATATGGTTGTGAGTTTTAGCCTGCGCATGTAAATTATGTTTAAAGAAGTCCTCATTTCCCTTTACACCTTAGAAATAGAAGGATTTGTCAAATACTTCAATCTCTGCATTTCGTGCATGAACATTACACAATGTTTTGTTACTAAAGAAGCACTACTAAAGAACTCACTTGCTCTTTCATCCTGCTCAGGGTCGTGGTGAATCCAGAACTCAAACCGGGAACAATGGGTGTGAGGTGGGAATATGCACAGACATATTGTGTGCTTATTCACACATAGGGGCAATTTATCATAGCAAATCCACCCACAAGTACTATTTAGGGACGTGGAAGGAAACCGGAGAACCCAGAAGAAACCCATGCAGAGTACGTGAAGACAAGCATGGCATAGACAGGTCGAGCTCAGGATCAAACCAGGGACCCTGGAGCTGTGAGCCGGAAATGATACCCACTGTGCCACTCACTGTATCACACAGATATTTTTCTCTATTGATTTAAAAACCCATATAGCTCATAACCCATATAGCTTTGCTTCATAGTGTAAGTTTTGATGATGAAAGAACATATGATGTATTTGCCTTATGTAATTAACAAAAGAATACTTATAATAAACACATCAAAGATATATTAGCAACCCTTACAGAAATATCACCCAACAACTGCTTGTGAAAATATTGGAAAACCCACCTGGAAAATAATTCTTTGGTCTGATGAGACAGAAAGTGAACTCTACATCTAGCAAAAACAAACAAACAAACAAGCAAACAAAAAACAGGTACTGCTTTTCTATTGGCTAATGCCTATAATATCTATAGGGTGAAGCATGGTGGTGGGAGCTTCATGCTATGGATGTGCTTCACAGTGGCAGGGACAAGGAGACTGGTCAGAAGTGAGTCCTTGAAAAAAACCCGCTCCAGAGTCCACACAACCTCAGACTGGTGCGAAGGTTTACCCTTCAGCATGGCAACAACCGAAGCATACAGCCAATGTTGGAGTGGCTTCAACACAAGCCTCTGAATGTTCCTGAGTGGCCCAGCCATAGTCCTTGACTCTGACATGGACCTTCATGTCAAGCGATGTGACCCTGGCCTGATTGAGCTTGAGAGGATATTCCAGGAAGTATGGGAGAAAACTACCCCGATCGAGGTGTGCATATCATGTAGAAACTTACCCAAGAAAAAGTACAGAATGGGGTTTGAATACTTATCTAAATGAGAGATACTTTCCAAAGCCACTATCGGTCATGTGGTTTCATTTTTCAAATGTGTTTTTCTCACATGATTCACTCTCCCATGAAGCAGGGTGGTGGGTGCATCATCATATGCTATCATATGGATCGTACTGGCGCTTCTGTTTTAGGTATCTGTTTACATTTTTCTAGCCTAGAAATATAGACTGCAGAAGCAGAGATCCTCTCCTTCTTCCCAAAAGACAACCTTACTGTATGCATACTTAGTTTCAACAGATGGTGTGGATTTGGTTTTGGGAAAGAAGAAGACTTTTCAGTGTTTTTCATAAATAAATTAAAAAGTAATTTGTCGTACATGTAATAGAGTGCTCTTAAAACTAATCAGAAAACAGGATAATTACTAGAGGATTTTTAGCCTGGGTAAAGGTGCAATTAAAACTGGGGTCCCCAGTTAGCAAGTATAGCAGATGACTGTGGATATGAGTGGGTGTAGCCAAGCTTAGGACATGGTTGGTGAAATACATAGAACATTTCTACTCCAATAAGTTTCCCCTAATTCCCTGTAAGCTAAATCAAAGTTATATAAGACCAGCAGAACTGGTAGGTACCCGATATGATTGAATTATTCCAGCTGTGCAGGAAACCTTCCAGTCTGGCAACCCTATATGAATAGATTATGGATGGATGCAGTGAGAGTGCTGAAAATGGGTTGGCTAAATCAGGGATTCTCAAACATACAGTCAGGAAGCATTCAAATGAATTCCACAGATCCCATCAGTACACGTTTATTTGATGAACCATATCCAACATCTGAATAATATTAATCATATTCTGACAGAACACATCATTAAGTCCAAGCTGACATTATTTACAGGTTGACTTGTTTTTGCTCTATTGAGATTTGCATGAATGAAACCCATTCAATTCAAGTAACTAAACAAATAGAATGTAATAACAAATATAATAATAGATATAATGCTGGCTTGTGATTTCACATGTCGTATTATCCCATGTTGAAATAACTCCTAATGGCCAAATTGTGCACACTACTGATGCATTCCAGTAATGAATCAGGATTTGAAATGACTACTCCAATAGGGTTGGAATAAATACCATTAGGCTTTACAGGCTTTCAATAGACTTCTGAACCAAAATAACCTTGATCTGAAATAGATGGTTTTTTTTTTGTTTTTTTTTTAGGATAATGTAGGCCAATAAACTAGCTAGCTTGCGTTCATTCTATCTATCTTATTTCTTTATTCATTATTTCTTCTATCTCAGTCTGATTCTCCAAATTGTGCCAAATGGGATAAAACTGTCGAGCGACCAAGCAGGAGGAGGGAGGGAGGGAGAGAGAGAGAGAGAGAGAGAGAGAGAGAGAGAGAGAGAGAGAGAGACTCACACGTTGGATAAGTAGTGCAAACTGAAGCATCACAGCTCGGCACCGACTGCTTCAGAAGACAGCAAACCGATGCATCAGACACTCAGGTGCGTATGGCTCGCGAATTCCTGCACACACACACACACACACACACACACACACACACACACACACACACACACACACAGAGAGAGAGAGAGAGAGAGAGAGAGAGAGACAGTGAGAGAGAGACAGAGACAGGTCCTCGCGGTCCTCACCGGTGCTTCATTCTCTGTCTGGACAGATGTGAAGCAGATGCAGAAAAGGCAACGTATTTATTATTCTTATATATTATAGATACCATTATGCCATTCAGAATAAGCTGGTGTTTGCAGCCATGTAGCATTTGTATCACCGCCTTTGTCTTTAATATGGCTCATTGTTATTGCTGTGGAGATTCGAGATGCCTCGGTGACATGCTGGTGTGTGTGCATGTGTGTGTTTTGTTATAGCGGGAAAGCGCGCGCTCGTGATGAACACTAGGGTTGCATTTAGGATTGCATTACGATGCAATAACTATATTGACTTGTGCTCTGCCAAGCAATGCTATGTGTGTGTGTGTGTGTGTGTGTGTGTGTGTGTGTGTGTGTGTGTGTGTGGTGCGCAGTAGTTACGATTTCACCTTCAAAGAGCGGATCAGATTCCTCAGATGCTTGGTTTTGGTCTGGGGTTTTATAGGAGATGAGGATGTCCAAACAGGGATTTATTTATTTATTTATTTATTTATTTCGCTGCTTCATGGACAACATTAATACGAACTGGTGCATGTAGCCTATAAATAAATATATATATATATATATATATATATATATATATATATATATATATATATATATATATATAGATAGATAGATAGATAAAATAAAATAAATAAACATATTAAACGTATGTCATGTGGTTATTAGGCTATATATTAAATGATGCACGGTGTGTAACACACATCCCTAAACGAAACTTTTCATGTTGTTGTTTGAATGAGTCTCAAGCAGGGTTTATTCCTTCATGCACCTCACGACGTTTATTTCAGTGCATTGACCTTTTTCATCTATTTTTTTTTTCATCTCTTACCACTTCCGTTACTCTCTCGACAGGTGTTCGTGGATGCACCTTTATCTTGCACTTTGCACATCATCAGCATCATCATGCCCGCTTCATTAAGGCTGCACCCAGGACGACGCGACCACCGTATACCATCGTAGTCTAGCGGATATGCGCGCGCGGCTGCTCTTGCTCACGCGGCACGCTTGAAAGATGCGCGGAAACCCGCCGCTCTTTGTCACTGCCTTCCTGCTGCTTCTGTCGACGCTCGCGCCGCGGGCGCTGGCCAGCGGCCGCGAGAGCTCGTCGATGTCGCGCGCCGCGGCCCGCTCCGTGGCCCGCATGGACGGCGACGTGATCCTCGGCGCGCTCTTCTCCGTGCACCACCAGCCGTCGGGGGAGCGCGTGGCCGAGCGGAAGTGCGGCGACGTGCGCGAGCAGTACGGCATCCAGCGCGTGGAGGCGACCTTCCACACGCTGGACCGCATCAACGCCGACCCGCACCTGCTGCCCAACATCAGCCTCGGCTGCGAGATTCGAGACTCGTGCTGGTATTCTTCTGTAGCCCTCGAGCAGAGCATCGAGTTCATTCGGGACTCCCTCATATCGATCCGCGACGAGTCCAAAGACGGCTCCAAGTTTTGCGTCGACGGCACGCCCTCGAGCCACCCACCGGCCTCGAAGAAGCCCATCGCGGGAGTGATCGGACCCGGGTCCAGTTCTGTGGCCATCCAGGTGCAGAACCTCCTGCAGCTGTTTAACATCCCGCAGATCGCCTACTCGGCCACGAGTATAGACTTGAGCGACAAGACGCTCTTTAAGTACTTCCTGCGGGTTGTGCCATCTGACACGCTCCAGGCGCGCGCTATGCTCGATATCGTGAAGCACTACAACTGGACTTATGTTTCTGCTGTGCACACAGAAGGCAAGTCTATCTATCTATCTATCTATCTATCTATCTATCTATCTATCTGTCTGTCTGTCTGTCTGTCTAACTAGTTGTCTGACATGAACCTTTCTGATATGCAAATTTTCCGAATAATCAGCATCCTGCTGTATAATGAAATGCTAATTCCCTTCCATTAGACGGAATACAAGTGGACTCTTTATTTCTAATTATTTGCATATCTAAGCATGCCTTAATTAATCAATCAGCTTCTCCACGTTTAATGAAGGAACGAATTGGTTTCCTCCCTCTTCTTCGTCCCCCTCCCTGGAGACGAGAGCGCAACACTGAACAGCCCTGTAAGCTGCTTGATCAGTCCTACTCAAACGTATGTCCAACTCTCCTCTCGTTCGTGAGCTGTCAGAAGCTGATCAGCGTCCCAGGCTGAAACTTCGAAACGTCAGATTTTTCAGATCGTCCAACCGTCTTTGACGCTTAAACGGCAAAATTGATGCACGTCAAACACACGCACACTCAACGAAACAGTTGGTAAGATGTTCAAGTATAAGCATAAGTACAGTGGACACACGCATGCATTCAAGGCTATAGGCACAGCACCATCCACTGAACTCGTCTGCCACCTTCAATGCTTCCTGTTGCCCTTAGCAACAGCGGATGCTCCCGCTCGCATTAATTACCTGGTCAGATTCAGACCTGTGTGGCACACCAAGGCATTCGAATGGCTGCGTCTCATGGGGGCACGAGTTCACTGACATCATAATTGGCAATAGGACGAAATAAACATCGGATTGTGTAATCATGTTCTGGGCGTATAGTAAACAGAACCTCGCAGTCCAATATATCATCAAAGCAACACGATAGAGAATGCAATGGAATTATTTATTTTATGTAATATCTCATCGAGGTAAATTCATTTAGTGCCCTGCCAGGATGACTGGGAGGTCGAACTGGAGAAATGGAGCACAGTGGTGAAAAGAACAAAGAGAAAGTGACCGAGAATTAAGAGATGTGGAAAGGGTACACTTTTCCCTGTAGCCTGAAAAGACGAGACACTTGAAAATAACATGAAAAGTAAAGTAAGTAGTGATCGGTCAGGGTTAAATCTATAGATTCGAGCACTAAAAGAGAACAAAACCTTAAAGCAAAGGTCAAACCATTTCTGTTGGGCGTCTAAATAGTGATCATGAGACTTTATTGATAACATGTACATTACAGCGCAATTGTTTTCTTCACATATCCCAGCATGTCAGGAAGTTAGGGTCAGAGTGCAGGGTCAACCATGATACAGCACCCCTGGAGAGAGGGTTAAGGGCCTTGCTCAAGGGCCCAACAGTGACAGCTTGGCAGTGCTGGGGCTTGAACTCCCAACCTTAGCCTTAACCGCTAAGCCACCGATTTCATCACTGTTTAAATTATACATATGTTCGCCGTCTGATTTGTGAATGGTCAGATTTCTACACTGTTAGAAGAAAAGTGTGTGATGTCTGTGTTTGTAGCTTCCTACAAAACGCCACTCTTTCCGTAATCCTTCAGTTCAGACTAATCTGTTAATGTCTAGGTTGTGAAGGGATGAAATAACAATGGGAAATGTTCAATAAGAGCTGAGAAGGAGAATGGTGCTTATTTGCTTAGTTAACACCAAGGGAGAATTGCCAGCTTGGAAACACACTTGGATAAAGACTTTCAGTCAATGTCTGCGATGCAACGTTTATTCATTGTTTAGGTTCAGTTGGAAATTGAAGTGAGTGATTTTCAGAAATTTCAAATTTCGCTTCAAATGATCTGAAGAGCCGGAGAACATCGAAAAGGCTTTGCCACAAATGGAAGTTGCACAGCTCCAGGGTCTCCAGTTGATCCTGAGCTCAGTTTACAGTCTGTGTGGAGTTCTTGCATGTTCTCGCCATGTTCTCGCCATGCTCTTCATGTTTCTTTTCTCCATGTTAGTTGAATTGCCTTAGCTAAATTCCCCATAAGAAACAAAAAGTTTTTTTTTTTTTCAGCCTGATGCCATAGGAGAACCCTTTTAAGTTACACCAAGAACCTTTACTCTCAAGTTCTTCAGAGAACCATCTATGTCCACGTGCTTTAAAGAACCCACAAATGGTTCTTCATAGCAGTGCCACAAGATAACAACCACGTTATCATAAGTTCTCTAAAAATCCCTTAGTTAGTGCTTTAAGGAACCAAAGTATAGTTCTTAAAAGTGATGCCAGGAGAACCTTTTCCAGTCCCACAAAGAACTTTACAGGGTTCACTTCAACCTGTTAAAGGACGATACCTTGAAGAACCAATACACTGCTCTGAAGAACCTATAATGAAACATAAAGGACTTCTTTAATCTCCAAAGAACCATATAGCTCAACTCAAGAACGCTATACAATGAAATATGCTTCTTGAAAAGAAGAACCATTGAAGAACCTTCAGTCCAGGGATAGGCTCCAGATCTACTGTGAAGCTTGACCAGGATGAGAAGACGAATTTAACGAATGTCACTCAGACTGCAAACAAAACTTCAGCTGAACTTTTGGTGTAGGGATCAGCACTTGGAACCGAGACCATGTTCGCATGGTTATTCAAATCATATACAGATTCCACCTTGCGTCCATGCAGTCATCAGCTCCCTCTCAGCTCTCTGTGATTAAAAGCGCTCTCCAGAGGGCAACAGCAATGGCCTCTTCTCTTGTTGCTGCACCAGGTGTGTTGCACTGAATTATGCATAAGAACTGAACGGCTTTTGTCTTTTGCTGGCCATCATGGAGTTAAATGGAAACGAATATCCCAATTAAAATGCCTTTTGTTACAATCCCATTTCCAAGAAAGTTGGGACAGTATGGAAAATGCGAACAAAAACAAACCAAAAGAGTCATTTGAAAATTCAATTCACCCTGCACCATATTGAAAACACATTATTAACACATTATTGGATGTTTTACTTTGTGAATTTAATTTATTTTTGAAAATATACACTCCTTTCAAATGTGATGACTGCAACACACTCCGGAAAAGTTGGGACAGTCAAATGTTTATCACTGTAGCATTAGCTTTTCTTTTAATAACACTTATTAAGCAATTGGGCGCTCAGTGAAGACACCAGTTGGTTAAAGTTTAGCAAGTGGAATTTTCCCCCATTCGTCCGTTATGTATTTCTTCAGCTGCGCAACTGTACAGGGCCTTCATTACCTTATTTTGCGCTTCATAATGCGCCACACATTCTCAGTCAGAGACAGGTCAGGACTGCAGGCAGGCCATGCTTGCACCCGCATTCTCTGATTACGCAACCATGCACTTGTAATCCATGTTGAATGTGGTTTGGAGTTACCCTGCTCTGGATGGCAGCATATGTTGCTCCAAAAAGTGTACATAGCTTTCTGCATTAATGGTGCCCTCACAGATGTGCAAGTTGCACATGCCATGATGGCTGTTTTGTCCAAGAACTATTTGACTCACAAAACATGATTCCACTGCACTACTGTCCATCTCAGGTGAGACCGAGCCCAGAGAAGTCGGCGGTGCTTCTGGATAGTGTTGATGTGTGGCTTGCATAGTGAAGCCTTAATCTGCATCTGTGGATGCGGCAGCGAATGGTGTCGACTGACAAAGGTTTACGAATGTATTCTCGAGCCCATGCCAGGATATCCATTCCAGACTCATGCCGGGTTTTATGACGGTGACGTCTGAGGGATCGGAGATCACGTGCATTCGGAAGTGGTTTTCGACCTTGCCCTTTACGCACCAGGATTTGACCGGATTCCTTGAATCTTTTAATTATATTGTGCACTGTAGAAGGTGAAATGCCCAAAATCCTACCGATTTGTCTTTGGGGATTTGTCTTTGGAGAATGTTGTTCTCAAAGTGTTGGATTATTTGCCGACGCATCTGTTGGCAGATTTGGAGGCTCCTTATATACTATGATTAGACGATTGCCTCACCTGTTTCACATCACCACCTTATTTCAACTAGTCACATCGCTATTAGTCCTAAATTGCCCCTGTCCCAACTTTTTTGGAATGTGTTGCATGCATCAATTTCAAAATAAATGTTTACCTTAAAAGAACTATACAGTTGATGAGGTAAAACATCAAATACCTTGTCTTTATACATTTCTTTGTTTAAATACAAGTCAAAGTACATTTACGAAACCACTCATCTTTGTTTTTATTAGCATTTTCCATACTGTCCCAACTTTTTCAGAATTGGGGTCGTACATACTTTATTAAATAAGTGTGTATTTCTGTACAATGTCTTAATAACATTGTTAAAGTGAACTAAAAGCCCGTATTGCGTGTGCTGGGTTGTTTTCTCTGTGATTATTGATGTTTTGGTTTGTGTTGATCATTTCAGCTTGAATTTGACTGCCATTTTTGTGTCCTGAATGGTAGTGACCATCTCTCCATTTCATGTCTCTTTCAGTTGCCTGTTTCCATTATGTGTCTTCCATTGTGAATTGTCGTCCATTTCTAATCCCGGGTTCTGGCAGCTCTGACTCCGTTGAGTCACTGGAGGTAACCCAGCCTCAAAAAAAATGCTGTTTTGAGCCATCCATGTTTCCATAAGTCTGAGTTATAAATTTTTTTTTATTATTACTAAAACCCATTCTGATCTATCCTCTGATTTGTGTGTCAAATTTTAACTCAGGCAACTATGGTGAAAGTGGCATGGAGGCATTTAAGGAACTAGTAGCAGAAGAGGGTCTGTGCATCGCACACTCTGATAAGATCTACAGCAACGCAGGGGAAAAGCACTTCGATCGCCTCCTGAGGAAGCTGCGCGAGCGTCTACCCAAGGCCCGCGTGGTCGTCTGTTTTTGCGAGGGCATGACGGTACGCGGCCTTTTAATGGCCATGAGACGACTGGGAGTTGCTGGAGAATTTCTGCTGATTGGGAGGTAAGGAACCTTTCAAAGATTTTTAAAAAAAAATATAATCAGTGCCATTTCTACAGAAGCCCTGAAGGATAAGGTAAAAATAATAAATAAATAATAATAAAATCCTTGTGTAAGATGAAAAAAATAATTTCCAGCATGAATTTGACCATTTTATCCCTTTAAAAAATTAGGAGCTAATTGGCGATAACAATTAGTGTGTTAAACCAACTTCAAACACAAGGCGCAGCTGATTATTTTCCAGCTCCAGTTTTCTTATTGATCAATTTCATATTCTAGAACAACTCCAAAAATGCTTCATTTGCAGCCGAACAATCAAAACCAGTATCGGTATTACCAGTAAGTATAGTAAAGTACAGATTATTAAACAGAGTAGTGTAGTACTGTAGTTCAGCGTTTTGTTTATATAAAATACGGATTGGGTTTATTTGTTCAGGATGAGAAAATGGGCTCGTCCTTTATTCGATCAAATCGTTTTTTTTTAACTTCAGTTCAATCTGACCTATTTCAACAGCTAAAAGAAATGAAAACAGGTCGGAAAAAATGCTTGTTTACAACCGGATTGTGACTTTAACAGTGAGTCATTTATTTATAAAATATGTTTAAAATAACCAAAGTTGACCAAAGCGCTGTACGTCGAAACATACAGTAGTTAAGAGCAGAGAAATCGGCATTGAAGAAAACAAAGCAAAGCAAATAAACCGAAAACAGATTAACATGCTAATTTGTAAACGCATGTTTTTTCATCTTGATTCAGCTTTAGTTCAGCTTTAAACACACCGCCCTAACTGCCTGCATACATAGCCTATCTTCTGGACACTCTATGGCACCAAATTTCACGAAGAACAAAGATAAATGTATAAATTAGTGATGTACCAGTGTATCGGGCCAATAATCGTTATCAGCTGATAACGGCAATTTTTCACGCTTAAAAACGTCTGATGATCATGGCCGATTATATCCTGTCAATCAAAAGAGGGCGGGAAAACACATAGAATTCGTGCTGTGTGTAAAGATGATGTCTCTTGTGTGGAACGACGACAAAACTGCAGTTTATAAGCTCTGCACTGCTAAAATTTTACACCGGAAGTGAGCAGGAGTGAAATGATTCGGCCTCGGGTCTAAATAATTTTTTTCTTTAAAACACCAGTACACCTTTGAAAGATTTAAATGAAGATGAGTTGACAAAAAGTAGTATATCTTGCACAGAAAAATATATTTGTAGAGTAGTATATTTCATATCCAGTTAATGTTAATATATAAAAAGTTGATATTATATATTACCAGTTTGATGTCAGTGATGACGTAGAAATGCTTGTGTTTATGGTGAGTGAATGTGAGACTAACAGGAGGTTTTTAGAATTCAATCAATGTTAATATGAATTAATAACACTCAATAAGTTAAAAAAAATCTTACTTTAATCTTCAGAATGTGGTTCATGTGTGAATGTTAATGTGAGTAATGTGTTTTCTGTTTATGAGACCGGTTACTGTGAAACAACGTGTTGAAATGGAGAGAATAAAGTTTTTATTTGCATTTCCTTCAGAATTGAGGAATGAATTAGTATTAATTAACAAGAAGATATAAAAGATATATAACTATCGTTATCGGTTATCGGTGTCGGCCGATATCACTCTGAATAATCGGTTATCGGTATCGGCTGATAAATATAGTATCGGTGCATCTCTAGTATAAATGATAGTATACTGTATATGATATAGAGTGTACATTCTATTTCATGTGTGCCATTTTTAATCATACCAAAAAAACCTAAAATTTTTTTATTTTGATCTTTACATTTTCAGTCACTTCCGACACAAACTCCTCAAATTTCCTTGAACGGAGCCGGCCAAATGCGTTCCCTTTCTTGACCATGTAAATTAGACGTATATTCTGGAAAATTAGGGCGTCATCCGCATATGAAATGGAAATAAGGGATTATCAGTTTCAGGAGGAAGCTTGTTCCACGCAGCTGAAGCTGATGCATAACTTGTGGACATATCGCTCGTTTTGTGGATGTCGTATGAGAGCTTTATTATCACGCGTCCTTATGTGTGTCAAACCCGCACTTGTTTCTACTCAGCTATGATAAATAAGGATCAGTAAACTAGCTTCACATGCTTTACATAAAGTTCTCCAAAATGCTGGCTTTTCCTATCAAGCACAAGATCAAGTTTCTTAGGAAGCAGTGGGAAGCTTAGATACAGTACATATTGCCACCAAAGGCACAAAACACACACACACACACACACACACAGTTACCAAGGAAACCAGTTAAGATTAAAATTGTTGGGTGGCACGTCTCACCACTAATGAATAAGTTGTGACAGAAATTATTCCCTGTTCTTGTCTTCTATCTCTCTCTCTCTCTCTCTCTCTCTCTCTCTCTCTCTCTCTCTCTGAGTTTTGAGCTTGTAAGGACATTTTTACTGAATACATTTTGTAACAGTTACTTGTTATCTATCTATCTATCTATCTATCTATCTATATATATATATATATATATATATATATATATATATATATATATATATATATATATATATATAAGCTAAAAGAGCTGCTCTTTGTGGTTAGAATTAGGAATTTACAGGCTTCTGTAATATCAGGTTTGTAAAGGTGTGTAAAATGATACCCCCCCCTATTCTTATTCTTCCTATTCATTTAAACAGAAACGCTGAATCGATTGCATTTGAATCTGAACATGTTTGCATAGAGAAACGGTCGTTTTGCCTAGCACAGTGAATCAGAATGGAAAACATGACGTACTGTAACTGAGCATTTCTCCTCCTCAATGTCAGCAATCTATAAACCGTTCGTCTCTGAAATGGTCAAATCTCTCTTCGTGTTGTGTCGAGGCAATGCTCCTGGACAGCAGGCTCTGAACACAATTACGGCTGAGAAGGAAAATGAAGAATAATGGACATAAATGGATAAAATATGTTTGATAAATGTAGAAAAAACCCCATAGAGATCTTCATATCAGGGAATATTAATCAGAATTTAATATCATTCCTTTCCTTCCTTCGCTGAAGTATCCTCCTACGGTATGTTCGCATCATTCTTTCACACAGATTATGAAAAATGTGCCACACTCTCCTTGGCCAGCAGTTTCTATTATATTACACAACTTTCCCCATTAAAAATGAAAGATAGCTGCGAGAGCTTCCGTCTCTAATTAGTAGCGTGTGCGTAAAAGCGGCATCTGACTCGTTTTGAATGGATATTGCAATGTGAGAGCAATCCAACCGCTTCACATGAGCACGGTAGATAGTTTCACCTTTTTATAGACACAATACTGTAGTTTATAATCGCATTGCAGTATTACTACAGTAGTAAAACACTTCTGTAATGGAAAAATATATAATCGGTATACCTATAGGGCACACGGAGGCTTAGTAGTTAGCACGTTCACCTCACACCGCCAGGGTCGGGGGTTCGATTGCATGTGTGTGGAGATTCCTCCCCCAGTCCAAAGACATGCATGGTAGGCTGTTTGGCATGTCCAAAGTGTCTGTAGTGTATATGTGGGTGTGTGTATGTGTATGCTAGTGTGCCCTACGATGGATTGAAACCCCGCCTTGTGCCCGATGCTCCCTGGGATAGGCTCTAGGTTCCCCGTGACCCTGAAGGATAAGTGGTATAGAAGATGGATGGATGGTATACCTATAAAGATCATAATAAAGATAGTATTGCTGTTTTGTTTGTGTGTGTGGACATATTTTTACATCTTAGTGTGGACCAAACGTCCAGCCCTGACAGTTTTGACCTAGTGGGGACATTTGGCAGGTCAAAAATGACAGCTTTAAAAACAAACAAACAAACAAATAAATAAACTAAACTAAAAGTTAAAATGATTTTCTTTAAGTTTAAGGTTACGCATAGCAAAGCATTAATTAGCTAGTTTAACAATTATGAGACCTGGTATCGGCTGTGCTCTCTGGGTGGGAGGGGCATACTCTTTCTCCCCTGTCAATCAGAGCGACATTAGCCAATCAGAGGATTTTGTAAGCTCGTGTATGTGGAAGAGGGCAAATAGAGCTTACCTCTGAGTGTGTTACGCAGCCAACACGTCTCGGAGGAATCGTGGGTTGCTAGCTGTTGTATGATAGGTGTTAGATAAACAAATTGCCTAGCTTTGGGTGTGGGATGTGATGTATGGGAAGTCGAAAATACACGCATACACAATGTCCCCAAAGACCCTTAAAACTCCAATAGAACAGGATGTGTGTACGCAGTATGTGTCTTTTCTTTCCAATCGTTATGCCAATAAGCACTATTCGATAAGCACGGATCAGACGCTGCGTTTAAATGCCTCACGAGTCCGACTCGTAATGAATGTCTGATTGTGTACGTACGCATTAGTTAAAAGATTAGATCCCGCTGGCTTCCTTCCAGATCTCGAATCTCTGCTTACTGGTGCGTTTCTGCCACCTTGCCCAATCCTTGCTTTGGATTGATTTAAGCCTGGCACAGTCTGTAGTAGCTTTGGCAGCGCCAACGACGTCTTTCGGTCAAGTAGGTCACCTCAAAGTAGTGTTTTTTTTTTTTTTTTAAACATGCTTTTTGAGCTGTGTGGTCTCGCCCCTGCTTTGCAAGAAGATTGAATTTCGAAGTATTCCGGGCTTGTAATGTGGTAGTCATCTTATCCTCCATCTGTTTTTTTTATTTTATTTTAAATGTATGTTTGTGTGGTTTTTTTTGGAAGACTTATCATGGGTGAGTGTGTTTTTAAAAGGTTTTACAAGGCTCTGGGGAGACTGAGCTCGCTTTCCAGAACATCTTTCTTTCATTAGCTCTCCATTTTTAATACATTAGAGGATATCTTATTCACAAGGGCAGCGAGATAGAAAGGGGGAGTGAGAAAGAGAGAGACAATAGGGGGGGAAATGATGTAAATGTGTGGGAGGAAGGTTTATGACCCAAGATGTGAGAAAGATTGAACTTTTTTTTTAATTGCTATAACGGTCTTTTCTTTCTCTGCTGAGATTCCGACACAACTCTGTGGCGATAGCACTTTATGTATTTTAGCTTAATGGCTTCATTCACATGCGGACATGCTTGCTTGTGAATGTGTGTGTGTGTGTGTGTGTGTGTGAGTTGTCACATGCCAATTTGTTGCTGTGATTAGCAACACTAACAGTCTGGGTAGCTGGAAAAGTCCCCAAGGTTTTAGTTAACTACAGCACTACAATATTGCAGTGCAGAAAACTTGTAAACCGTTTTGGGAGTTTGGATGGATGGATGGATGGATGGAGAGTGATTAAGGATAGATCTCTGAATAGTAAAGCGAAAAAAAGAGGAGGTGTTCAGATGTTTCGTTGGCAGGAAAGAAACAGTACGAACGTTCAGGACGTACAAGTGATGGACAGATCGTTTTGAGGCAGGCAGATGAAAGCTGGAGCACTGTAAGTGAGAAAGAGAGGGAGAAAGAGAGACCAGGCGCGAAAGAGGCAGTGCCAAGCTGCTCCGAACTGGAGCGCCATGAATTAGTAAAGGCCTCTGGATAAGCTTTAATGGCCGTCAGCCTAATCCAGAGAAGCACGGTCTACGTCCAAGCGTATTCAGCACACAGGCACGGTGCTCAGGAGGGTAAAGAGAAGAAGGGAATGGAGAGGAGGTCAAGAGATAGGAAAGTGACGTGAAAGGAAATGGAAACGAGAGACGGGGATGAAGGTGAGGAAAATGTGGCAAATGAGGAATTGTTACACTAGGAGATAAAATAAAAAATTCTCTTCATAAATCCTTCATCTTTAGTAACTGCTGGTCTGGGTTATGTTGGATCCGGAGAACCCTCGGTGCAGCCCTGGATGGAACACTGGATGGAACACTGGATGGGATTGGGGCAGTGGTGGCTTGGCGGTTAAGGCTCTGCGTTACTGATCGGAAGGTCAAGCCCCAGCACTGCCAAGCTGCCACTGTTGGGCCCTTGAGCAAGGCCCTTAACCCTCTCTGCTCCAGGGGCGCTGACCCTGCACTCTGACCTCAACTTCCTGGCATGCGAAGAAAAGAATTTGACTGTGCTGTAATGTATACGTGTCCAATAAATACTCATGATCATTATTCACACTTACAGGCAATTTAGAATCACCAATCCACCTAGCGCCATGTTAAAGGAAACCGGAGAACCCAGAGGAAACACCACACAGACAATAACCCGAACTCAGGATTGAACCCACGGCCCATCAGTGGTTCAGTAAAAGCCTTTTCTTTATAATGGTCATTCATCACGCTGGATATAACGGACTTTGTTCATTAACCGTTCGTACGAGTGTATACACAAGAAATTTGTTATTCGTGAAAACCTGTACATTTGCAAAAAAAATTTTTAAATGTTCATATCCTACTCGTGCTCCTGAGTGTGTGTAAAATTACGATAACTTATTGATATGGTGAAGTAAGGAAATGTTTATTTATTTTTTATACATATTTTTGGAAGGAGTCTCCTAGTGTCAGCGCTGTGGAACAGTCGATACGGGAGGGTCGTCAGGATGGAGGGCTTTGTGGTTTCTTGTAAAATGACAAGCTGTATTGACTCTCATTTCCGTCAATTTATGCTCGGTATAAAATAAGGAAAAGAACATGTTTTTAGGTCACAGCCTCGAAGAGGTAATAGAGTCACTCGAGCTCTGTGGTACGTCCCACATGGAGAGATCTGTGACTAGAAAATGAAAACAATGTGAAGAGGACTGAGAAAAGGGGCTTCGAGGTGAGTTAAGGCCACAAATGAAACTGAAATAAGCGCCGTTCCCAAACAGGTTGGGAGGCTGTGGCTCAGGTGGTAGAGCGGGTTGTCCACTAATCGTAGGGTTGGCGGTTTGATTACAGGCCCATGTGACTCAACATACCGAAGTGTCCTTGGGCAAGACACTGAACCCTAAGTTGCTCCCAATGGCAAGTTAGCGCCTTGCATGGCAGCTCTGCTACCATTGGTGTGTGACTGTATCACCTAAATGTGTATACTTAACATTAGTTACATTTCAATATATTTGTACATATATTTGATTTCAAGTATAAAGTCAGGAGAATTAATATTTTTATATTCGCAACAGCAGTTTAACTAAAGACTAAAGGTGGTATTGCATTTAAGACTCTAGACATTCAAGTGTCAAGATGTATCACCAATCCTAATGGGCTACGCTTTGTTTGCTAACTTCTAAAAGTTTCAATAGGGTTAGTTCTTGCATCGAAGATTGAGCTGCATAACATAGCTAGCTACGAAATAACTAGATAACCGTAGCTAACTGGCTATGAATACGATTTTAACCTCAGGCTTCTATAAACAAACGAATCAATGTTTATCGTAGAATTGAATCAATTCTGCACAAACGTAATCGACCTACGTACGGAGGTTGCATTATTTAGGAGTGATAGCAATACCATGCTGAATATCGCAGTAAGACTTATATAATACAGTATGTCTGAAGTATAGCGTCGTATAAGTCTGTAAGACCCCTGAAAGTCTCTCTTTATCTGTTTGTCAGTGATGGATGGGCAGATCGTGACGAGGTGGTGGAGGGATACGAGCAGGAAGCGGACGGAGGGATCACTATAAAGCTGCAGTCGGAGGAAGTGACGTCGTTTAACGAATACTTCCTGAAGCTGCGCCTGGACACCAACACCAGGAATCCGTGGTTCGCTGAGTTCTGGCAGTACCGCTTCCAGTGCCGCATACCCGGCCACCCTCAGGAGAACCCTAACTACCAAAAACTCTGTACAGGTAAAAATAAAAGAAAAGATTGACTATGAATAACACACTTTAACAACTGTGCTAATACTCAAAACACGACACAATTGATAGATTTGGATTGATCTGACACCCCCAACCCCCCCCCCCCCCCTTCCCAATTGGCCATTTGCAGGCTGTGATGGACGAGGACAAATCGGGCAAAAAATAACCAAATAAAAAATCTGCAGCAGGTGACAAAAGCAGTAGGAGCAACGAGCAGTTCATACGATGCAAAGCAATGGATTAAGCATACAAAGAGTGCAAAATATAGCAGTCTGATTATATTAGCACGCGTTTATCCAGTTTACTCTTGTGTTGTTTTTTGGTATGTCACACATTGCCTTGATTGGTTGCTTGCAAAACCATCAGTCATCCTAGAACCTGCTTCTTTTGGCTAAAGCAGTCTATCTAGTGTATGTATTTATCCCCAAAACAAGCATAGACAATCAAAAGATCACTGTAATTATTTTATATTGCTTAAGAGCCATATCTCCCAGTGAAGCTAAGTAGGGTTGAGCCTGGACAGTACTTGGATGAGAGACCTCCTGGGGGAAAACTAAGATTGCTGCTAGAAGTGGTATTAGTGAAGCCAGCAGGGGGAGCTCACCCTATGGTCTGTATGGGGCCTAATGCCCCAGTATAGTGACGGGGACACTATACTGTAAAAACAGCACCGTCTTTCGGATGAGACGTTAAATCGAGGTCCGAGGACTCTATGGTCATTAAAAACAAATCCTAGGACACTTCTTGTAAAGTGTAGGGGTGTAACCCTGGTGTCTAGGCAAAATTCCCCCATTGGCCCTTCTCTATCATGGCCCCCTAATAATCCCCATCTCTGATTTGGCTACATCACTCTCTCCTCTCCATGAATAGCTGGTGTGTGGTGGGCGTTCTGGCGTACTATGGCAGCCGTCGCATCATCCAGATGGATGCTACACACTGCTGATGGTTGAGGAGACCCCTTCCTTTACTATATAAAACGCTTTGGGTTTCTAGACAAGCTCTATATAAATGTAACTGTCACTAACTAACTAAAAGATTCAACTCTTACACTGAAAGCACCAGAGAGGCCTGGCGTGTGTGTGTGTGTGTGTGTTGTGCAAATGTGTGAACATGTCCACAGTGCTCACAGCATGTGTGGAGGCCGCGCACACAGCTGGCAGTCTGCATGTGTGTGATTGTATGATTGTGTGTTTGTGTGTGTGTGTGTGTGTTTGTGTGAAAGAAAAAAAGGAGCTGAAGGACAGAAGGCTTCGCTGTTCAGCCATGTGTGGCTTTCAGTAAAAGACGTAAACAAACGCAGCATTCAGCGAACACTGAAGAATTCTATCAAAGCTGTAATTTGACCAAAAAGAAAGTTTATAGCTTTGGATGGCTGTGAGGGCCATCACTAATGATGCAGGAATCTGGGCAGGTTTTTTGTTTTGTTTTGTAGCTCAGTACGCTTTTAGACACATCCCCCTCCCCAACCCATCCCCCTCCACCACCCCACCCCACCCCACAGTTAGACACTGTATAATTACACGCACATTTATACAACAAATAACTTCATTCCCAAGATTCATTTCCTTCTGCTGTGAGCCTAAGAACAGTTTCCTTCTTATTAAGTTTGTACACGAAGCTGCCGGATACGTATGTGATTATTTCATGGTTAACCGTAGAACAAGCTTTAAAGCTGGTCAAATTGATGCCTTTTGTTTTACAAAGCAATGGCGTTTGAAAATGTTTTTTTGCTGCTAACAAGCAGTAAACCAATAAACGATGTGGGGGAAAAAATGTTTTATGTAGTGTACAGGATAACAAAAATAAGTTTGCTCTGCCAACAGGAAATGAGAGCTTGAAGGACAACTATGTTCAGGACAGTAAGATGGGCTTTGTGATCAACGCAATCTACGCAATGGCCCACGGGCTCCATGATATGCATGGTGATCTGTGTCCGGATCACGAGGGCTTGTGTGAGGCTATGGACCCCATCGATGGAAGCAAACTCTTAGAATACCTGCTCAAAACGTCTTTCACCGGCGTCTCTGGAGAGGAGGTGTACTTCGACGAGAACGGAGATTCTCCTGGCAGGTAATTGAAAGCTAATAATTATGGGATCTTCTCTGTTAGTTAATAAACAGATGAATGAGATCTTGGAAACGGCTCCCTGAGCATGGATTGTAACGCAGGATACGTTATAAGCGACACTATACGGCATGTCGTGCATGTTGATTCGATACCGCGCGCAGACGTCACCACACGCAGGTGTGTGTCCAAATGTAATAGGTTTCGAGTGGAACAGATTTTCTGTCTGAGGTCAGAGCTCCAGCTGTTTCCACTCCGATTCCTACACGAGTCGAGTCCTGTCACTGTGACTGCATGCTCATTAAGATGACAGGTTGGAGTTAGAGCGCTGTCACCATTGGTGTTATCATGTGTGGAGATGTACGTACGTCCTGGAGGTCTGTCACTTGTCTGAGTGTTATAGTAATGTAGGTTGTAGTTCCCTATGACAAATCCAGATTAGGGGCATGAGAATAAGTCCTTGTGTAAATATGATACATGTAAACGTCTGTGAGTCTGGATACTTGCATAAGCGGCCTCATATATAAATTTTTCTTGTCTTCTTTTTGCGATCTTTCTCTTTCAGGTATGACATTATGAATTTGCAGTATGTAGAGGAGCTAGGTCGCTATGACTACATCAACGTGGGCTCGTGGCACGAGGGTCTACTGAGCATTGATGATTATAAGCTGATGACCAACCTCAGTGAGATGGTGCGCTCCGTCTGCAGTGAGCCTTGTTCCAAGGGCCAGATCAAGGTGGGCTTTGGTTCGCTTTGACACTTGCCTGGATATTTTGCTTTTGCATTTTCAGTGGTAAAGAAGGAAAAGGTAAGATGTAGGTATAGGCGTTGCAGCATGTACCTGCAGTAATACATACAGTTGTAGGGAACCTGATAAAAGCAGCGATGCATATATAGATTGGCATCTAAGCCAATCATGTGGCAGCAGCGCAGTGCATAAAATCATGTAGATACACGTCAAGTGTTCACATCAAACATCAGATTTTTATCCGTGGCATGGTTGTTGGCGCCAGATGGGCTGGTTTGAGTATTTCAGAAACTGCTGATCTTCTGAGATTTTCACACACGCACACAAAACAGTCTCTGGAGTTTAGATAGAATGCTGGGAAAAACTTAAGCATCTCATGAGCGGTGGTTCTATGGGTATAAACACCTTGTTGAAGAGACAGGTCAGAGTGTCAGACTGTTTTGAGCTGACAGGAAGCCTATGATAACTCAATGAATCACTCATTACAACCGTGGTGAGCAGAAAAGAATCTCAGAATGCACAAACCTTGAGGCCAAGAACAGGAATGTGAAGCTACAGCGGGCACGGGTTGACCTCGCCGGGTCTCGGTGAACCTTGTGCTCACTGTAGCTGACAGGAGTGGAACCTGATGTGGTCTCTGAGATGCTTGGTATTATAATATACAGTGGTTATTTGCATCACTGTACACAGCTTAAACCAGTCTCCTGTGACGCCTCTCATCAAACCGCTGTTTGATCGACTGAACTGGGACGTTATGTTCGATTTTCCGCTTGATTATGAGAATAACAATTTGCTGTGACTTGTGATCCCCGACTCTAGGTGATCCGGAAAGGTGAGGTGAGCTGCTGCTGGATCTGCACGACCTGTAAGGACAACGAGTATGTGCAAGACGAGTTCACCTGCAAGGCCTGCGATCTGGGCTGGTGGCCCGATAACGAACTGGCAGGTAACAAATCTTTTAGCAGATCTGTTCATTTGTCCATCTCACCAGGTCGATCATTTCTCAACCTTGATTGTTATTTGTGTCACCCAAACATCCATTCTACTCATTTAGGCAAACGACTAACTGTTAAACACACTGAGGTTTTCAATGCCTACAGCTGTCCTTTCTCTCTATCTGTCTTTCTTCTTCTCTCTGCTACTCCGTTCCACATACCCCTGACTCACTTTCTTCTATTCCTCGCTCTGTTCTCGATGCTGTGTTGTTTTGACAGCGGTGTGCAGCAACACGGAGAGAGGTGTACCACACTGAATTCAGAATTCCTTCAATGTCCACTAGTCATATGCCAAGAACAACAGTAAAAACTGTGAAACGAAGAGATTCTAGCCTCTGTTCGAATGAAATAGAGTATACAAAAATGCCGATGCGTGCTGAGCACAATGAAAGTGTAGAGAAAGTGAAAAAGTAATGGGAAACAGGGCACACGGCTGGTAAATCAGCTGCAATAGGATTTGTATGGCTCCCCATATAGCAAAATTAGGAATCGCATATTCTCATAAATCTTTCTCATCGGCTTGCTCTCTTGTGTCGGCGTGTACATGCATTTGTATTTATCATCCTTTAATTGTCAGATATCTTCTCCCTCTGGTAACGTTTCCTTATGTTTATTTACTTTCCTCTCATATTCTCTCTACATCTTTTTCTTTCTCTCAGGGTGTCAACCTCTTCCTCTGAAATGCCTGGAATGGAGCAGCATCGAGTCCATTGTGGCAGTCGTCTTCTCCTGCCTGGGCATCCTGGTGACTCTCTTTGTAACCTTCATCTTCATCCAGTACAGAGACACTCCAGTGGTCAAGTCATCAAGCCGTGAGCTGTGCTACATTATCCTGGCGGGTATCTTCTTGGGGTACATTTGCCCTTTTACCCTGATCGCACGGCCTACTGTGATCTCATGCTACCTACAGCGCCTCCTAGTGGGCCTTTCATCAGCAATGTGTTACTCAGCATTGGTTACCAAGACGAACCGCATTGCGCGCATCCTGGCTGGCAGTAAAAAGAAGATCTGCACTCGCAAGCCACGCTTCATGAGTGCCTGGGCGCAGGTAGTGATTGCCTTCATCCTCATCAGCCTACAACTCACACTGGAGGTTGTGCTCATTGTGCTGGAGCCTCCCGAACCAATCAAGAGCTACCCAAGCATTAGGGAAGCCTACCTCATCTGTAACACCAGTACCTTGGGCATGGTGGCACCATTAGGCTACAATGGCTTGCTCATCCTGAGCTGCACCTACTATGCCTTCAAAACGCGCAACGTACCAGCCAACTTCAACGAGGCCAAATACATCGCCTTCACCATGTACACCACATGTATCATCTGGCTCGCGTTCGTGCCCATCTATTTTGGCTCCAATTACAAGATCATCACCACCTCATTCTCCGTCAGCCTGAGTGTCACCGTGGCTCTGGGCTGCATGTTTACCCCCAAGATGTACATCATCATCGCCAAGCCAGAGCGCAACGTGCGCAGCGCCTTCACCACATCGGACGTGGTACGCATGCACGTGGGAGACGGCAAGGCAGCCGCCGCGTGCCAGAGCAACAGCTTCCTGAACATGTTCCGCAGGAAGAAGAACAACGCCAACAGCAGCAGCACCAAGTGAGTGGACCCTTTATACAGTGTATCATAACAAGAGCGATTGTGTTATTAGGCAGCCAATCACATATCTATGCAGTCTACACTGTCAGAAAAGAGTGTTCTGTAGGTACAAACAGTTTAGACTTATAAAGATGCATGACAAATGAGGTGATGACGTTTAAAGGTACACAACATTATCTAGGTCCTCTAACTAAAGGTACAATGGACACTTGGCAAGCATTTTATGTACCCTAAAATTACAGTTAAGTACCTTTTGTTCTGACAGTGTACCACGACACAAAATGATCTAGTTGTCTTTTAGGAGGCACATTGTTTTGGCAGTACTTGTTTTCTACATTTATACAGTAACTGTTAAAATAACATGCCAGTACCACAGATTAATCCTGGTCTTGAATCATGAAACATAACTTTTGATTCGTTTTCTTCGGCTTAATCTGTGTAGTAAAAACCGATACGCTGTGAATGACAAATTCTTCCATAGTAACAGGTCACACGGATTGTGTCCTTCCTAGCAAATGTGTCTATTTTCTTCTTTCTGATGTTAGCTGTGCCATGTTTTTCTCCTTGCCGCAAACTGGAGTATGTATGTAGAGTTTTGTTAGCACCAGGCTCCAATCAGCTGTCCTCTGTCTGTCCTGAGCTCTTCTCCGAAACCTAATTTTCATCAAACCACCCACCGCGTAACCCCCCCAACCCCCCACCCCCACCCCTCCCTGATATTAACCCAGTTCTCAGCCTCCCCATCCCGTTCTCCCTCCTTTACTGAAGAAAATTAACACAGTTTATTAAAAGTGCTGCTCCTCCAGTCCCTACCCTGCTTCCAGCTTTCAACTCTGAGGCATCTTTCTGTCATGAGCCCGTTCTGCTTAACTTGATTACACCACTGATTTCCGGTTGTTGTGTGCACAGTGCTAAACCTTGACAGGGCTTTGCGCTGTGCCACAGGAGATCTGAAACTATTGAGGGAAATTCCATAAAGCCCTGTGTTCATTTCGGCATGATGTTCAGTGCAAACAGAGCGGTGCAGGGAGGGGATGGCGGTCGGCCATGTGACATTCATAATGCTCTCCCAACAATCCATTATGTACCGTGTCCAGCATGTTTCAACCCAGTTGTTTGGAATGCAGTGTTTAAATAAATAAATAATAAGTGAATGATCCTCAGCTAGGAAAACTAACCCATAGTGATGGTTTGTAGGGTTGAATTTAGGAAGGATGCTGTGTTGTATTGGGATGATAATGATGATGATGATGATGATGATGTACTGATGATGTTGTTCTGTGTGTCTCTGTTGCATTTTGGCCCATTCCCCGTGGGAATAACGCTGGGTCTCTGTCTCGTTCATAGTCCTAATGGAAAGTCTGTGTCATGGTCTGAATCAGGTGCCCGGCCCCAGGGGAGGGGGTCGAGTGTGTTCCACAGACTGTCTGTGCATGTGAGGAGGCAAGCAGTCGGCCAGAGTCAGACGGCGGTCATCCGACCCCTAACTAACGCCTCGCAACCCCTGCACCCCGAATACGACCCTGGACTTGACACAGACCACAGCGGCTCACAACCTAACAACAAGGTTCTCTACAACCTCAATGAGGAGGGCGATGAAGGGTGCCGATCCCCTTGCAACATACATGGAACAACCCCGGATAGAAGGGAGCCAGCCTCTTACTCACCTGCTCACCTGATAGGCCTCACCTCTGACTCTTTAGATGGGGGCCGAGTGGATACGCTAAGCTCTAACGTTAGGGCTTTCGATGAAATGGTGGGCAACAGAGTGAGCCCTGCTTACAATCCATTATCCAATCAGCTACCTCTGCCCCTGCAGGGGGAGATGTTATCTGAAGACGGTTCAGAAATGGAGGCTCTTGACCTTATCCATGGCTTCTTGTATGACAGTACTGTACAGGAAGAAGAGGAGGAGGAGGAGGAAGAAGAAGAAGAAGAGGGTGGACAAGAGGAGTTGGCACAAAGCAAACTTACACTCCTTGCTCCGCCCTCACCGTTCAGGGACTCGCTGCATTCAGGCAGGTCAATCCCAGGATCCCCTGCCCTTGACAACGAACCAAACACCTCCCAGGAAGTGACCTATGCTCCCAAACAAAGCTCTTTTACACTGTGAGAGCAGGTGCTCAGGATACTAAAAATGGCCGGCTCCCACTTCACTTTGTTTATCTTATTTAATTTTTGCAATTGCTTGCTTACATGTTTTTTTGTTTTGTTTTGTTTTTTACATGTACAAGACATTCCTGCCAGGAATGAAACCATTTGAAGAGAGACAGCAAGTCCAAACAAACGGAACATGGGATTACTGTTCTAAAGTTGTGATATGTAGAAAAGCTGGAGCGGCAAAATATCAAATCCACTAGTGATGACGTTGTGTTCAGTGGGGATTAAGAGTCCAAATACCAGTGCGCTGCTGTTTGTATGGACCACAAAGGAAGAAACTCAGACTTTGGGTCTATAATGTATGGACTATGTAGCCTGATATCATTGTAAATGTATATATATATATATATATATATATATATATATATATATATATATATGTATATATAAATATATCCTTGTTACATACAGGAAGCAGAGTGTGTAGTCATGTCACAGCTGAGGTCAAGACCACAAACATCATGCTTGAACGATCCACAAAATCCAGACTAAGACTAATTATCTTTAAGATTTGGAGAGTGCCAGAATACCAGTGGACGAACAGTCATGTTCATCTTGTGATTGATCCAGACTTCAGCTCCACACACACACACACACACACACACACACACACACACACACACACAATATGTGGTTATGAACAAATCATTTCCTGTGGGATGTGTAAACTGAGAGTTTCTCTCTTCAATGTGTGTGTGTTTGTGTGTGTGTGTGTGTGTGTGTGTGTGTGTGTGTGTGTGCGGTCCTGTATTTCTGACAGCAATTTGAGTGTAATGGTAATTTTAGCACTTGCTTGGGGAGATACACAGGGGAAAGGTTTTATTATATTGTTAAGCGAGTAGTTAAACTACTATTTTAGTCTAAATGAGGATTTTTTTTCTCTCCCTGTACTGCCAAGGTAATTACAAAAAGGGAACAGTCGGACTGTTCTTCACATATTTCTCTCTCTCTCTCATCTCTATGTTTAAAAAAAAAATGTTTTCGACCCCCCTCCCACCCCTCCGATGCACACACACACACAGCTGTTGTCTTTGTATTTCTGCTAAATGTTTATATGAACAGAATGTGAGAAGATTTCTCAGTTTTAGAAGCGTCTTAATACTCGTAACTCCCTCTACGAAAAGGGATGTATAGTACATTGAATCTGGAATATCTTCAGATCTCTCTCTCTCTCTCTCTCTCTCTCTCTTCCTCTTTCTCTCTCTTTTTTTTCAAATAATCTGTATAATTCACTTTTTAAGCTTTATGGGTAGTTGCTTCTAGTGGTAACTCGTAGCATTTACAAGTGCGTAGGATTATGGATTTGCAACTTATTTAATATTATTAGAATGCAACTCTAAAAAATATATATATATATATATATTATTTAGCTGATATGGCGTATTGTAATAAGTACTATTGCTCATTTGAATATTAAGACTTTTTGTGTAAGTTGTTGGAAATTTTGTTTCATGTAAAAGAACTGACTATCACTATCTCTGTTAACATGGTCAGTGCTAGAAATGAGGATTTTCTTTCTTTCTTTCTTTTTCCTTATTTATTATTATTATTATTTTTTGGCCAGGACAAATCATGCTGTACAATAAATCTTTTATACTGAACTTCCTGTCTTGTTAAATATCTGCAACATTCCCATTGCACATATTTCCTACTGATGACCAAAGTGCAACTCGAAGAACACGTGACATACTGAACTGCAATTCAATTTCCCTCGCACAGATTAAAAAAGAAAAAAGAAAAAAAAAAGTAGTGTCTGAAATCCTAAACGGATTGTTGTAAGATTTAAAGTGCACTTCATAGGGTGTAGAGGTTTCTCTTTCATGCCCTACCTAGTTCACTTGGGCAGTGAGGACGTGTGTATTTTGGATTGAGCCACAAGGATTTCATTGTGCCAGATATTTTCCGGGTCCTGTGACTTATCAGGTGGTTTGTGGTGAAGGAGGAGAGGAAAGGAGAGAAGAGAAGAGAAGATTTGGGAGGGAAAGGAGTTTTTTTTTTGTGTTGTTGTTTATTTTTTTTGGGGGGGTAATGGTTTGATTAGGTCGGTAAGTGAGTGTCTAAGTTAGTAACTCCCTTCTACATACTAAACTTGGTGGGCTGGGAAAACGTGGTTTGTTTGTTGACTTGTTCTCCTTTCAGCTCTGTAACAGTAAGTAAGAGTACCAGAATGGCAGGAGGCTCCGTGTCGGAGTGTAAGGAGTACTTGTTTAAAGTTTTAGTGATTGGAGAGTTAGGTGTTGGGAAAACCAGCATCATTAAACGCTACGTCCATCAGCTTTTCTCTCAGCACTACAGAGCAACAATTGGTGTTGACTTCGCCCTCAAAGTCCTCAACTGGGACAGCAAAACATTAGTCCGTCTGCAGCTATGGGATATCGCAGGTAAGGCGTGATTTTTGTTTTGTTTTGTTTTGTTTTGTTTTGTTTTGTTTTGTTTTTGTTGTTGTTTTTGTTTTTATTTACACTTGCGCGTGAGCTGTTCGCGCGCCGGTTGGCTTTCTCCCCACACCTGTGTAGGTAGGTGTGTTGATGTGTTTTACTAGCTCTAAGTTAAAGCCTAAACGTTAGCACCGTCATTCCAAACTCTTGCTAGCTTCAGTGTCCATCTCGTTTGACTTCTTTGACACATTTTGACGTTTTGAGAAGCCTAAAATAAACCAACAAAGGGCTGTCTTGAGGTACATATTAGAGGACATAATTGCCAGCGCGAGATATCAGTCACGTGACTCCGCCCAAACGAGAAACTTCATTTTTATATACTTCCCTACTTGATAGTATGTCAGAATAGTACACTGTTGTGGTGTGGTAGTCATAGTAACAGCTGTGGATATACTCATATATATATATATATATATATATATATATATAAAACAAAGTACATTCATCTGTCTCTTTCTCTCTCACACACACACTCTTGTGATTTGACAGTTAGAAAACAGAAGGGCACAAAAGAGGAAGTGAGATCACTTTTTATAGGGGGGGAAAAACCAACACTTGATAGAACAGGTTACTGTGTGTGCAAGAAATGTAAACTATATGCTAAAGTAGCTAAGGCAAAGCAAAAATCACTTCGGTCGCAGGGAACATGGAACCTATCCCAGGGAACTTGGGGCACAAGGCATGGGACACCCTGGACACAGTACCAACCCATGGCAGAGCACAATCGCGCGCACACATTATGGACAATTTAGAGATGGCAATCAGCATACAAGGCATGTCTTTGGACTGGGGGAGGAAACCCCTGAAACACGGGGAGAACACATAAGGTCCGCGCGCATAGGACGGAGGCGGGATTCGAACTCCCGACCCCGGAGGTGTGAGGCAACAGTTAACAGCTAACCACTAAGCCACTAAACGTGTTTCTTCATTTACACATATGCATCATGAGATGTAATATATATATATATATATATTTATTTTTTATATAATATATATATATATATATATATATATATTTATTTTATATAATATATATATATATATATATATTTTATATATATAATATATATATATATATATATATATATATATATATATATATATATATAAAATATTTTTAGAATTTATTAAAAAATATATATTTAAAAAAAACTCATTTGTGTCACATGGTCATATGATGCCAATATGAACTGGTTCTTATTTATAGAAAGCTGAAAGTTGATGATATTATGCATAGAGGAATGTAAAGGAATGTTTTGTATCTGTTGCTGCTTTTGTAATGGCTCTTTTAATCGGCCTGGGGGATCTCACTTTCTTAAAGATTTCTTTTTATTTTATCTTGATCAGGGTTTTACCACACAGACCCACCCAATTATGTGTCTGAGTGCCTCTTCTAAAGCGTCCCGTTTTTTCGATTCGCGGTTGGGGAAGTGTTTAATACCTGGGAGACGGTCACTGTTTCGTGTGCTTTGAGACTAAATACGACAAGTAGCAGCAGTCAAACATCTTCCCCCGTTATTACTCAGGATAATGTGTATTATAAATCCTAGGAATTATAGCCATACCTAATGAAGCCGACAGTGTATACTGCAGATGCCACCGACAAGGTTCTGATATCTGCACTGATACTAGGTGAGAATTTATGGGCATATGTTTGGTTTTAATTTAATGGCAAGCCAAGGGAATTGGGTTTTTGCATTCATTTGATTTTCATTCCAGAGTTTTGGGGGATTTCCAGTCATGTTGTTCATAATCTACAGAGTTATGATTTGATAAACATTTGATTTAAAGCCTTTTGATATTAAAGGAAGTTCACCCAACACAGATTTTCATTGTTTAATGTGTGCATGAAAGCCGATTGAGAAAATAAATAAGAACATGTGACATAGTGAGACTATTCAGACCCCCCCCCCTTGCGGCTGGTTGCTTATACGCAGTATACTGACAAAATGTATGACTCAGTCGTGAAGGGGAATTTTCAGTGATATGCTGTGAGGAGGGAAGTCAGTGTTTTCATGCCCGCTTTCTGAAAGTGGCCACTTTCGTTATTACAATGCACCCTCTGGGTTGTGGCTCCTGCTAGTCACTTCACTTCCAGACTGCTTTTAGAAAGAATATATCAGTTATTTGTGACGGGGTCATTAGATCGGAAATGTCTTTTCAGGTTCGGTTTAATTTCATGATCTCATATTGGTTTACCGTGGAAAACTGTTAAATGCATCTATCACAGTTGAATCTGCCTTTTTATGTCCATTATGCACTGGCAGCTTTTTGGAATGCCAGCCAGCAAGTGTTGGCAATAGACATCTTCATTTTTATATATATATATATAAATATAATATAATATAATATAATATAATATAATATAATATAATATAATATAATATAATATAATATAATATAATATAATATAATATAATATAATATAATATAATATAATATATAAAGAAGGCTAACTTTTTATCTTCAGATTAAAATTAGTTCACCGATTTCTTCCAGTCTGTTGTTTTGGACTATGGTTGTATTCACATCATGTGTGAGAATTTGGGAGGATGAACAAATGATTCGGACTTAAACGTGAAAATTTTTAAATGTAAAAATTGTGCTTTTTGAGTTTTTATTATGCCTCTGCCATTAGGTGGTGGAGGGATTACGTTTTCAGGTCGTTCTTCAGTCTGTTTGTCCGATTCTTGTTAGGGAGATATCTCAAGAATGAGTCGTTTGTAGGATTTATCATTAATTATCCTTCTAACCAAGCATATGAAGTGATTTTAGATTTTGAATTTGATCGAAACAGGGTCAAGGTCACTGCAATGTCACAGGACTGAAATAGTTTTTCTTTAGTAGTTTCCTTTCTGTTTAAAGTATAGCTTAAGGCTATTTCAGGCATACAAATTGTAACAAGAAAGATTAGACTCGCTGGCAGTCTAGGCATTCCCATCTCCACTGTTGGCGTTGAGTCCTACTTGTTTTTATAGTAGCCAGTATTAACTTATAGCTGTGTTCATGTTAAACCATAGCACACCTTCTAAATTTAAGAGAAATGATCAGTTATCAGTTGTGATTCATTGTCAACTGAAATTTATCTTTATTTCTTTGGATGCCTGTTGCCTTAGTTTTAGGTTTATGGAAATCGGGGAGCTCATAAAGCTCCTATAATTCCAACTTGGAATTACCACTTGGACGGCAATGGATAAAGTGCTGCTCCTGAAGACATTCTGACCAGTCCTGCCCAGTCCCGCCCAGTCCCGCAGACATTTTCGACCAGTCCTGCCCAGTCCCGCAGACGCACTTGACCAATCCCACCTGTTCCTACAGACACACTTGACCATTCCCCTCTGCTCCCCACCGACGCTCTTGACCAATTCTGCCTGCTCCCGCCAACACTCTTGACCAATACCACCCGCTCCTGCAGCCTATTCCTGCAGTCACTCTTGATTAATCCTGCTACCACACCGACCTTGACCAGGAAAAACATGATAATGAAAATAAATGATTGAGCGTGGTAACTGTGTCACACAGTGATGTCAATCAGTTTGAGTTTCCCCTGTCTAACTTTTTCACGTGTCTAAAAACCTCTCTCAACCTTTGTGTTGTGCGGGAACCCAATCCCGATGCGCTCTAGAAATGGGCACGGTTTTTCCCAGTCATGAACTCATAAATATTAATACCATAAGCATAAGTATTTGCCTATTTGTCAGAGGGAGAGGCCCCCATGACTCCCTGTCATGTGATAATGGGGTTCAAGCTTATGGGTGGGAAGGTATTGGCTAGGACAAAATATGGGTGCCAATCCATTTTCCAGGCAACAGGCAATGTCCGTATGTATTAACAGTATTCGTTGTCAACCTGACCTCCTTCAGGATTCAAGAATAGCCCCGCATTCAGGCTTTTCAAAAGACACTTTGCTTAATCCTGTGGACTGCAAATGTTGCTTGATTTAATGGTTGTGGAGTTGGTAACCACTGCTGATGTCCTGTGAAACCCCCAGGGACCACGTTTTCTAATGTTGCAGTGTCACAGATGCTTGTCTGTGAGTATTGTATTGCCTTTCCCCTCATTATCACATCAATATGTCTGGAGCTAAAGGCAGGCGTTCTCACCCATGGCTTTTTGCACCACAGTTGATAAGCTGTCATTCTTTGATGAAAAGATGTGATAGTAGCATATCTTACTCCAAATATTTCTCTCGGAGCACATCATATCATGAGATCTCAGTGTTCATACCTAAATACAGCTTTGGTTAGTCCTTTCCTTCCTGTTCAGTGAGGTATTGCTTTTGGAAAAGGTGATGCAGAAGGAGACCTCGGGGTGTTGAGCTTGCAACCGTTCCACATCATGAACTTCAATGGAGGTGCTTTTGTCAACTTTGATGAATTCTGCCAAAGCCACTGGGCTGAATGATGGGAAATGTGTACAGGAAAACCTCTCTAGGACTGAGAGGTTTTTTTTCTCTCTTTATAGGAAACACAAAGACTGTGTTCCCTTTAACTTCCTTGCCTGACCTGAACCTGGATCTCTCTCTATCAAGATATTTCTTTTGATCTTGCTTTTTTTTGTTCAGAGGAAAGCGATCAAGAGATTGAGGGGAAAGTTGGGGATCAACATAAACCTGTGGATGGATGAGTTTGTTTGCTTTTGGCTTTGGTTAGTTCTGTTTATAAATGGAGTGATTTTGGGATGAGGTAATGATGTATGTGTATTGTTGTGAATTGTTTGGTGATGTGCGTCTAGTTCAGGTTTTAGAGCTGCTGGTACTGAAATGAACGATACAGAGCCCTGACCTTACATATTACCCACAATTCCATCAAAAGACTGAAACTCTGTCTCTGTATAACTAAATGCTAACACTAATTATTGTATGTATGTGAAGTTTATTGGAATTATGGCATTTTCTAAGATGCTTTTGTATAATTTCAGCTGGCTGGTCTCCGTCTAAATCAGGATTAACATAAACAGAACAGATTAGTGTAGAACAGTGCAGAACTATACGCCCTCTATTAACCCTGTTAATCAAGCAAGTAATTGGCACTTTGGTGGAAGAACTTGAAAGTGTTTTTTTTTTTTTTTTTTTTTTTTAACACTCTCTCTCTCTCTCTCTCTCTCTGTCTCGATGTAATGATTATAATGACCCTGACTAGAAAGACTGTAATCGAGACTTTCAGTGAAGATGTGCGAGTTGGAGTGTGAGTGAAACCAGGGCTTTGTCCTCCCACTGTAGCCCAGAATAGCTATATTCCTCTTGGGCTGCCTGAGAAAGATGAGCAGATTACAACCCTGGCGCTCCAGAGAAATCCAGATCCTTGTTCTTTCAATTTAAGAGAGACGATAATGCCTTGAGCTCTCTCTCTTAATCTCAAAACTGAGGACAGGAAATGGAATGAAAGTCCAGGTTTCACTAACCAGTCTTGAACAGTCTAGAGCTAAATAGATTGTGGATGCTGATTATGAAGGTGTTTGAGACTTTTTTTTTATTATTTATACATATAAACGTGACCTTGGTCCTGCTGAATATTTACCTACTATCTGATGACTTGGTGTGGCTGTACATTTTGATGATTTAACTGTCTGGCCTGGGAACCATTCATTTTGATTCATTTAACCTTTATGCCCAAATAAACCTTTACCTTTGAGGCAGATTTGAGTAAAGATCTGTGGTTGTTTTGTCTTATCACTTTATTACATTTGAAATGAAATAATGGCCATAATTTAGACCGCCAAATCAGTCTTTATTTATTTATTTATTTATTTATTTATTTATTTATTTATTGGGGTGGGGGTTGGGCATAACTTCTGCAATATTTGTTTATGTCCAGTAATTCATTTAAATGCCAGAATGCAGAATGACTCTGTGAATTATATCGTATATTTCTGTCTTTAGTTAATCAGTACAAATGGCTTGTCGGTTCATGTTCGGTAAGGAATTTCTCTGAAATCTGTTCAGTGTTTTTAGAGCTAGTTGGGTTAAAGGGATGTGTCGTGTGCAGACAGGTTGCCTCGTCGCTGTCTCCGTGTCGCTTTCATTAATGGTGTTGTGGGTGAGACGAGGGACATCGGGGCTGGTCAGTGTCTGAAGTGCAATGCTGGTTTGTTGCATACTGGGGGGATACTTGCAGCTAGCTTGTCTGGCTTGGCCTGTTTCTATGACAACACACCCACGAGATCATAACCACGATTAGGACTGTGCAAAGAAAAACTTGTAGTTGCCATGGCTATGGGCAAAGACTTTCCCTTGTTCTTTGGCTTTCGTTCTTGTTATTTCTTTTGTTTCCCCCCCCCCTTACAATGTTCTCCATTGTGGTCATGACTATTTTATTGCCAAGAAATGCAGGAAGTCATCATCTGATGTTGGCACTGCTTGTGTGTTTATTTATTTTATTTTTAATTTTATTGTTATGTTGTTGCAGTGGGGTTTGTGTTGGTTTGGCCTGAAGATACAATAATGTAGTTGCTTAAAGTCAGTTTAATAGAGGAAAAATTGAAGCATTTACCACAGTTTTTTTTTTCTTCTTCTTCTTTCTTTTTCTTTACTAATTTAAAATTTAACCGCTTCTATTAGCAGCCACTAGTGACTCAGACTTTTGTTTTACTTGAAGAAGGTAATGGAGCAGTGATAAAGACGATTGATCCTTGACATCCTGAGCCCAGGGCAGACATAAAAGACCTCTTTTCTCACACTGACTCACTGCAAGAGCAGCAAAGACGCCCCACGCTATTGACCAGTAGCGTTTATCGGGATTGACCCAGAAATAGGTATCCAATACACACTCCTCATTGTGATCCTCAGCAAACAGTGCTCAGTCCAAAAAATCTTTCAAAGCCCTAAAATGCTGCATGTCGAATAAAAGAATAGTTGTGGGATTATAGCTCGGAAACCGATGATTGTTTTATACGCTATTAAGATGAGTTGTTTTTAGTCACCCGCCTTCTAACTACGAGATCTCATGAACAAAAGTGGATCGCTTACAAATGTTTCCATTTCCGTTAAGACTGAGCTGTTCCAACAGTGACAGGGGGTGGAAAGCAGAGCCGAGTGATTTTTACTGAATTTTACGGGATTATTTCAGTAAGCTTGGTGTGGTGCAATCAGAAGCATTGCAAACGGTTCCTCCTTACTGCCTGTCAGGGCTGTCGCTTCTTCATTTTAACATAAGGCTAGAAGCAAAAGAGAGCGTAGTATGCAGGTATTGCGAAACTCTTGTGTCATAAGTTTCCATTGTGGCTCTGTGTGTGTGTGTGTGTGTGTGTGTGTGTGTGTGTTTCTATTCAAGCTGTAACTTGCTATTTGCACCTTGGTGCTGCCATGCTTTTGCTTTCAAACGATTTCATTCCCGGTTCTTTCCTTTCCCTCCTCTCAATATGAAATTGCTTCTATTCCTGTTGATGGATTAACTGGGGTTGAGTTCTCATTCGTGTGGCAGTTCTCTTCTTGTCGAGAAACTGTGGCACATGAGCTGAGGGTGATTCTCATGAATCCTACAACGAATCCTCTAAAGATAACCAAGTTAAATGTCCGAATCTTCTGGAAATGAAAGCGAATGTAGGCTCGATGGCCACTTTAATAGGAACATTGACAACGGCCACTGACGTAGCATGAAATCGTGCAGATGCAAATCAAGATCTTCAGTTAACGTTCAGGCATCAGACTGAAGAAAATGTGTGATCTCTGTGACTTTAACCATGGCATGGTTATTGGTGCCAGATGGTTTGTTTTGAGCATTTCAGTTCAATTGAAATTGCTGATCTCCTGGGATTTTCATACACGGGGAGGGGTACCCGATCGTATCCACAAAGGGCCTGTGTGTGTGTGTGTGTGTGCGCGTGCAGGTTTTCATTCCAATCAAGCAGATTCAACCACATGTTTAATCATTTGAGCTTGGCTTCCAGTAGACGCGGGCATGGCTTCTGCTTGGTTTGAACGAAAACCTGCATGCACACCGCAATGAAGACTGGACACCCCTGTCCTAGAGTTTGCCCAGAATCGCCTTATTGATCTGACTGGTCAGAGGAGAATATCCTGCTGAATGTACGAGTTGATAGGAAGTGTACACTCACTCAAATAAACACTCTCTACAACCGCGGCGAGCAGAAAAGCATCTCGAACCTTGAGCCGGATGGGCTGCAACAGCAGAACACCACATCAGGTTCCACCCCTGGAAGCAAAGAATAGGATTGACTTTGTTATTGTGAAATTATTTATTACTTTAATATTAAATCCGCACACATATATATATATATATATATATATATATATATATATATATATATATATATATATATATATATATATATATAAAATGCCTTTCACGACACCCAAGGTCAATTTTTTAAATATTCATCTATCTATCTAAATAGAGAGATGGATATAAAATAATATAAATAATTATATAAATAATAATAAAATAATAATAATAAAATAATAATATAAATAAAATGCATTTTATTTTAAAAAAGTAAAAAGAAAAGTGCCTTTCATGACAGCCAAGGTCAGTTTTTGATTATCTCAATTCAAATAATATTTTTTGATGTTAAAGCTAGAGGAAAAAGGCTTATACTGTTAATAAGAAACCCAGGTATAAAACAGCAGTAATATTATTTAAGTAATATTACTTAAATTATAAAAAATAGCATATTTATCAGTATAGATTTTTATAGATTATTTTTCAACATTTGGAAGCATCACACCAAAGTGCTTGCTGAAGTATTTAAACCGGTGATAAATCATTGAACCATACACATTATATTAATTCTAGAGTGTCTCTTTCTAATAACTACCATAAACATATTAGATTTCTTATTATTTCTAAACTGCTTGCTATTGCCACAGTGAAAAGTGGAATGGTAGAAGGACCAGGTTTTTGGTTTTCCTGGTGTGACTATATCGTACGTTTTTTCCTTTCTAAAAGCAGATTTGGAAAGGTCTTTGAAGGACTTTGAGAGAACACAAACGGCGGATTGTGTCTCGACCCACTGAGTAGCTCATAAGTCTCGGCTCAGTCTGAGCAGAAAATTGAGCTGGTGTTCGAGCAGGGTTTTATTTTTTCTGCATTTAATCTGGTGTAATATAACACTAATACTGTATATTAGATCAGGTTTAGCATCACACAAACCTCTCTAATATATTGTAGTCTATCTCCTAGGACTTTAATTGACAAAAAATTGACTAAAATTGCATGTAAACCTAACGCCATGGAATCGTATAGTGTAAGACTATAGACCCATAATGGTGCCGAAGGTTAATTTAGAGGTTTCTTAACATAATTTAAATGTGCTCGTTAAGGTCGGCAGGTAAACGGTGCATGAAGGATATAGAAAAGGCTCGGGGTTTAAAAGCACAATGAAAAGTGATTATAAATGATATTACTAGCTTGACTGTACACCTTTTTATTAAAGTAACAGTATTAATGAATTTGTTAATAAATAAACAAGTACATGAATTAGTTATTTTAATAAATAATGAGTAATGTTGTTTATTCACTTTCATTTTGCGTTTACATTACTGCAACACAAACATGTACGTAATTAAGTTTAATCTCTATTATGCATGCAAATTAGGGCGGCCATCAATGATTATTTTCATAATCGACTCGTTGGCCGATTATTTTTACGATCAATCGGATTGGGGGGGGGGGGGACGGGACAAATTTTCAGTACCTTTTTTTTTTCTTTTTTTTCCCCATTTAAAAAAAAAAATAAAATCCACAAACTGAGTGTTACAAATATAAACTTCAGACTAAAACGTTACACAACTGTTTGTTCAATTATATAAGACTGAAAAGGACCCAATACACACACACACACACACACACCAGAATATATATTATTAATTTAGGACTGTAGTTTAATTCAGTGCTTTTTGTGCATCCATTAAAAATAATGCATTAATACTTATATATAATATAAACTAAGTATATAAACAGTAAACTGAAGAAAGTCAGTGTCGGTGAATCTGGGTATCTGATAAAGCTAGCGGTGTCACATTACGTGCATATGACGTCATGCACCGTCAACTAGGAAGCGGCCTATACTTCCGGTTAGTAAAAAAAACCGCTCATGTTCCATTTGAGGTGATATTACCTTTCTAAACTTCATACACTAGACAGTAGAGCACACAGTGCATAGTGTAAGTGTATAGTATGTCATTTGGGTCACAACTTTAGTATTTATTATTTCGATTCGACTAATCGATTACATGTTTTCGACTAATCGATTATGAGATTCTTTGACAACAATTTTCATAATCGATTATTATCGATTGGTTGTTGCAGCTCTAATGCAAGTATTTTAAAAAATTACAAAGATTAATTTTTGGTTGTTCACAGCCTAAGAAATTCTTGAATGGTTCATCTCTGTGTGTGTGTGTGTGTGTGTGTGTGTATATATGTGTGTGTATGTGTGTGTGTGTATGTATATATATATATATAATATAATATAATATAATATAATATAATATAATATAATATAATATAATATAATATAATAAAATATATAATATAATATAATATAATGCGCAATTTTTCCCTCTGTAATCTCTAATGCAAGTAATTTGACGCCCCGTTCGGACACGGTGCATAAGAACGACTCCAAAGGCACGGAAGAACGAGCAGCTCCTCGACTCCCGTTCTGAGCCTGATCACGCAGAGCTCGCTTAAACGAGACTCCAGGCGGAAATCGTGGAAAAAGGAGATGAAAACCAGGAACTCTTTTCTTGCGTGTCAGCCGCCCTGGGCGTTCACCTGGGGTTAAAAGGAGTAAATTTAGCCTGGCAATTAAGAGCAATTAGCCGCCAAGAGACCTGCAGAGCTTTTTGGCATGTAAAGTATGCAGCTGAGAGTACGCGGATAATGAAACGGAAACCGTTGGGCACGACTCTGTGTGTGTGTGTGTGTGTGTGTGTATATGTTGGTGGGTGTATATAAGACTAAGCCTGAAATAAATTTAAAGTGCTTCAAAATATCAATCTAGCATTATTTTTCAACTCTGATACATATTGCTGCATTATGTTGTATTAGTGAGATACTCCTTGCCTGTGTGTGTGTGTGTGTGTGTGTGTGTGTGTGTGTGTGTGAGAGAGAGAGAGAGAGAGTGAGATAGAGAGGCAGGGGGGTGCAGATCAGGAATCAGAAAGCTAAGCATGCATAATGAAGAGTGTGTTTATTTCCCCTGTGTCCCATTCGTGTCCCTCAGTTCTCCTCTAATGAACTCCATTAAACAGGGGTTCTAACCCCTGCACAATGATTAAATGGGCCATTCCATATCAGGACCTTGGTTCTCAGCGATATTGGAGCCACAGCGTCAAGAAAGTCATATATAAAGGAAGGCGATGTTCTTTTATAACTTTGAGTAGATACAAACTCGTCTAGAAATTCCACCTTTTGAAAGATGCTATCGTAACTTGAAACTAAAGCGCTGGTGATTATCAGAGAGATGAAGATCTAAAAACGACATTCAAAGCCTTACTACTATGCCCCTCGGATCCACTGTATAACCAGGATATTTAATATACTGCAATGAGGATATTCTACCGTCTATTACAAATGTTCAGTACACACATTCTTCCTGTCAGTGTTTGTATTGCATATCCGTGTTCTCTTACACCGAGTTTTCAGTCAAAATGAAAAGTGAATTATTGCTTAGGAAGTATTTCAAAGAAAATCAACCCCACCCCCCCACCCCTTATTGGCCTTCATCTGTGAAATATTAAAACAGCCCCGCACACCCCTTTTTATTCCATCCATCCATCCATCCATCTTCAACCGCTTAATCCTTTTCAGGGTCGCAGGGGAACCTGGAGCCTATCCCAGGAAGCATCGGGCACAAGGCGGGGTACACCCTGGACAGGGTGCCAGTCCATCGCAGCCCCTTTTTATTTTATTTTTTTTTTTTTTAACAAAGAGCACCTCAGTTGAACTGTCATCGTCTACATTTACATGCACATGAATATTCCTATATTAATCAGAATTTGCCAATATTGAATTAATGTGAACGCTGCAATCCGATCTCCTGCCTGATTTCAGATGAAATGTTCTGATTTCCTCCCCTGGATTATGCCTGTTTTAATCAGACATCTGTTGCATGCCAACACCTTATTCAGAAAATCCACGGAAAGATGTATGCGCATGCTCGGTCCGCAAGGTATTGTGGGTGCTAACAGATGCTCATCTGTAGGCTAGGTATTTAGGAATGGCAACTCGGGCATACTTGCAGTACAACAACCGTGTATACAGGAACATTCCGATGCCTGTACTCATTATAAACATCGTATTCGGAATACGGCTGCAACCCGAATGATGGACCTTAAACGGAATTCGACGTGCATGTAAACACAGGCCTAGTCATTGAAAACAAGGAGCATTCTATGAAAGTGGACGATAAGGTGACAGAATTTCATAATTTAGGATTAGGGTGTAAAGCTATATCGAAGATGTCCCAGCAAGCACTGCTGGATCAATATTGAGGAAGTGGAAGCTGCATCACACCACCCAAGCACAATCTAGACAAGGCCGTCCCTCAAAAACAAGCCAGAGACTGCTGAGGGAAGCTTCAGCGAGGCAAACAGTCACTCTGAAGGAGTAATAGAGTACAGAGTGGCTGAGAGTAGAGTGAAGGTGCACCAGACAACCATTTCAAGAGCTCTTTTGACTTTGTACTTTATTGGTAGGGTTGCCTCAGCTCATCGATAATTAAAATAATCGACAACGAGTTTCATTATGGATTAGTTGGGTCTGACGTCACTGTGGATAACCCCAGTCAGTGAAGTCACTTCACAACGGTGAAAAACGCATTTCTATGAATAAAACGCATCTGATAAACAGCGGAGGTCACAGAGCGAGCTGCTCCTGTGGGAAAAGTTCACGATCCAGGTGTGTTATATGAAGTACTTCAAACAAACTCGTAAGTGTATTAACGTGGCTTGTCGTGTCAGACAGAGGCGTGTGCTGTTTAATGTGTTCCAGACGTGGTTTCTTCAGCGCAGAAATGATATTTTAAACTTTATATCCTTCTCTGTAAATGTTAGAAATTCATGACAGTATTTCCATTTGAAATACATAAAGGCTCATCCTGACAGCGAGCGAGTCTCCATGAAACTTCACTGAATGAGCTCGAGTCCACGCATATGCGTCAATCAAACGGCACGTAATAGACAGGAAGCACAATAACACTGACTAAAATATTCATTTTGATCAAATATGCTGTCGGATGCTATATTTAGAGGTATTTAGAATCCAAATTAATTGTTTTTTTATGAGAGCAGTAACTGTAATGGGGTTATAACATGTACTTTTAAAAAGTGTCGTACATTTACAGAATAAAATAACGTTACTGTGTTCAGATGAGTGAATGTACGTTACTGCAGAACATTCAACCTCTTACCAGTTAACACTTAGTCTGTGCTTTAATATGGTGATATTTTTTTTCTTCTGCTTTAAAGCTTGTGTACAATCAGTTTTTTTTAGTTAGTTTTTCTTTTTTTTTCTTTGTATAGTGTATAGCAGAGCTCACATAGAAGCATTTAATAGCTTTTTCATAGGCTTCAGTTTGCACAATGTGTGAAGGACAACATTGGGCAGAATGTGAAATAGCATTTTTTTTTTTTTTTCGAAAATCCAGAAAATAAAAATTGGTCTTTTAATCCGATTAATCGAAGAAATAATCGATAATGATCGTTAGTTGCAGCTGTACATGTTGGCTTGCAATAAAATAAAAATACTGGCTGGAACAATCTGTCTGAGTGTCGTTTATAATCCAGATGAATCTGATGACTTTTATGGAGGTTGAATAGTTTCTCAAGCCACTGTCTGTGTCCTAAAAGTAATTACACGTACAGTTCCAGCAGGCATTTATTGTTCCATTAATCTTCAGCTGCAGGTTAAAAGATGTCTGTTTATGATGAGGGAGGGAGGGAGGGAGGGAGGTGGGGGGTGGAGGTGGGGTTGTACATCATCATGGTCGTGTTACACAGGTGTTTAAGTATTCATTCAGGATATTGACATTACCAAGTTCACACCCACAACGCATGGGGATTTTTCTTGCGTAGACGTTTTTCAGTAACATATAGATCACAAACATTTGCCTTTAAGCCCAAAAAGTCCAAAAAGGAAAAAAATACTGACTGACTGAAGCAGATCATAGTTTTCCTTTGCTGTCACCTGTGGCACGATGTAACACATAAATACAAGAAGCCGTTCAAAAGAAAGAAATGCAACAAAAGACTAATGCGATTTATATATAAACAAGATGGCAATCATTCCAAAAAGCATCTGATAGAAGTCTTATAACTTGACAAAACATTGTTTCATGAATATACTCATGTCTTTGGGTTAATTCAACAGTATGGTTTCCCCCTCATTATTCCGCTGCTTATATAAGAGCACTTCCTATTTAAAAAAAAAATTTTTGTTTGCATGATGAAAACCTGAAGCTAAGGCAGGTGTGAGAAATAAATATATATATATATATATATATATATATATATATATATATATATATATATATATATATATATATATATATATATATATATATATATATAAAAAATAATTTGTTTGTTTGTTTTTTTGCTGTTGAGAGTTGCAGCAAGTGACTGGAAAGGCTGTAGAAATATTCATTTTGTATTGTGTTCCTACAGGTAATCATGCGCACAGTTTAATGTGTAATGCAATCATGTGCACGGTTTAAAGGAGAACCTAAAATACACACTCAAGATTAAATATTCTAGTTGCATCAAACTCTCAGACAGCGTAGCTGGAATTAATACTGCTCCTCGCTCGAGCTCGTCTCGCACACATAAAAATAAATAAATAAATAGATATTGTTTCAGTTTGTCATAACTGTTCGTATCTGAGACACACTTCTGTTTTTGGCAAGCGTAGAATGCACTTATATAGTGCTTTTATCCAAAGCACTTTACACTGTGTCTCATTCACCCATGGTAGCAGGCGCTCCATGCAAGGCGCTAACTTGCCATCTGGAGCAACTTGGGGTTCAGCGTCTTGCCCAAGGACACTTCGGTATGTGGAGTCACGTGGGCCGGGAATTAAACCGCCAACACTACGATTAGTGGACAACCCGCTCTACCACGCGAGACACAGCCGCCCAACAGAAGTCTTGCATCAGGCACTGCTGGGATATGAACCGAGTATCTCCTGTTTGAGACAGGCACTTTAACCAACTAAGCCACAATGCCACATTTTGTACATATGCATTTGAATTAGGCTTGTTATTTTGGTTTTCACCTGCTTGTGATTTATTTTAATTTTTAAAAAATTGTGCTAAACTATTTACTCATCCTGAATTAATAACCTAAAAAAGAGCATTTTTTCCTGCCTTTTCAGGTTTAAGGAGAGTAGGGAAGAGTGTAATAATATTACCAGCTGTGCAGTCGGGAGCTGCTCGCAGGCAGCGGCAATCGCGAAAGCTCAGCCGGATGATCAGGTGGTTTTAGAGCAAACTGTAAACAAATAAATAAGTGAAAAGTAACAGTACAATATAATCCTTTCACAAATCGGTAGTCTAATGTCCACATGGCCGACATTTTTATCTGCTGCTGGCGCCACAATAACAACATATATAATTACTTTCTAATTATCATCACCATTAAAGCACACTTATTATGGTTTTGAAACGTGCCTAATTTTGTTTTAAAGGTCTCATAGAATGTATTTACATGCACAGTGTCACAAACGATTCGTTAAATTATCCGTTCTAAAGGATTCATTCTAAACTCCTCCTTTCAGAGAGCATACTCTGCTCTGATTGGTCAGATGTCCCGGTCTGTTGTGATTGGTCTAACGCTGTGTTTCAAAAAGGAAACGCCCACTGCCGTAACGAGTTTCAGCTCCGTCTGTCAGCGAGCAGTCGATGAAGAGCAGAGGCGGGGCTTTTTGTTGCAAACCTACGTAGATTAGCACAGGAAGTAAAGTCTGGATTCGCTAACGACTCGTTTCAGCTGTTCAGAATCGCTTCCTTCTTTTGGGAGTCAATAACTCTGTTGTGCGCTTTGATTATTGAAACTTTGCAGACTTTTTACATTCACAAACAGCTGTATAACACACTACATGAAAGGTAATATTTGAAAAACCATAATAGGTGCACTTTAACATCGTATCAGTTAGATTTGACACTTGGTTGTACACCTTTTTAATATTTTAATAGACCTTTTAATAGGTCACATCGTTGCGGCTGGGAGCCAGTGTACCAGAGAGACGTTTTATCTTTCAGTCTAGTTTCCCTCCTGCTCATTTATCGATCTTTGCATTAAGGCTGCCGTGCGTTCGATGCAGACAGAGGTCAAGTTCAGTTTCACTTATTCTATTTCTTTGCCGGTCACAGAACTGCCTTTTTATCGCAGCCTTCGAGCGAATCTTTCACTTATTCCATTCTTACGCCTTATTCATCATCCCTGGTCTCGATATCGCATCACACACACTTGATTTTCTGGGATTTCAAGTCCCCCAGCTTTGCTTGATCTCTCATCCTACTGGATGAACTATGTGCAGGAATCTGACTCGAGCTCGTTATTTAGGTCAAAAATATCCGACTAAACGGCGCTTTAAAATAAATAAATAAAGAAATCACGTTTCTGCCAGTTATTTGTCACTTACAGTATCCTCCCTTTTTGTTCTTTTCTTCCTTTAGTTTTTTTTCCCGCTGCTTAATTTTGTTAGATGTCGCTTCCAGTGTAATGTAATACCATGCTGTACGTTGCCAGTTTGAAAGGCGTGAGACGAGCCGTTGTTCAGAATTAGGCTACATGCCAGCCTTGCGGCACTGCTAGGATCTCGGCGGAATGAGAAAATTAGTGGAGCTGAAATCTGATCCATATGGCCTCATATAATGCGAAAAAGCCATTTTTTGTGTGTTTAGCGTGATGATCTTAAGATCCTGCAGTCTTAAGAAACTGTATAACGTGTATCTTTTTGTTGCGTTTAGGTCAGGAGCGCTTTGGGAACATGACCCGAGTATACTATAAGGAGGCAGTGGGAGCGTTCGTGGTGTTCGACGTGACCAGAAGCTCCACGTTCGAAGCCGTGTCGAAGTGGAAGCACGACTTGGACAGCAAGGTGAAACTTGCAAACGGCAACCCTATCCCGTCCGTCCTGCTGGCTAATAAATGCGACCAGAAGAAAGACAGCTCTAATAACGCCTCGCTTATGGACAACTTCTGCAAGGAGGCCGGCTTCCTGGGCTGGTTTGAGACATCAGCCAAGGTAACTCATCATACGCATGATCTAGACTTGAGCGGTTTGGCATTTTTCTTTATTCGTTCACCTGGCGGTCCTGAGGTCACGAGTTCGAATCCTGTCCGTGGCCGGGCGTCCACGTGCGCAAAACTGGGTCTGGCTGGGAGGGGCAAACACTCTCTCTCCCCTGTCAATCACAGCAACCGTAGGCTAGGGAAGGGTGATATGGACTTAAAAGTATATCACGATATTTTCTGGTATTTTATCGCGATAACGATATCAGTGACGACATAAATATAGTACCATGCACCACTGTTTTTAGCTACATGTGACTGCTGTGATCTTGAGAGCCTCAGAAACAAATATTGATCTAAAAATAAAGCTGGTTTTCTGTAACCAAACCAGTTCCAGATTGTAGAGGTAGCTCCTTGTTTAGCGATAAACTCCTCATCAGCGTCACGTCCGTCTTCCGCCGTACCGTCGCACACACATACGTCATCAACAAGGCTTTATCGTTGTTATCGCGGGAAGACTAATTCTAACTGTGGGGAGAATTTCTACCAGTATATCGCAAACGATAAGATATCGCCCATTTCTTCCGTAGGTGTCTGTGAGCTCCTGAGGGCAGATAGCGCTTTCCTCCGAGCGTGTGATGCCGCATGAGCATGAAATAAAAATAATCAAATAAAAACTGTGCAGTGCTGGTGCTCCAGGATTATACGATTGTGAAAGACCCTTGCCCTACTACAAGAATGATCCACACTAAGCAGATCAAAGCTGTGTGAAATCAGCCATGCCTGACCCCATGTTTGAAATTCCCAACATATTTTCCAGAATTATGACTAAAATAGGACTTTTAACCAAAGCCGTTCTTCCACATCAACATGGGTAATGATCTGAAAAGAGCAAGAAGTGTGTAAGTATGTAAGACTTGTAAAAACGTCCTGTTGATGTTTCTAAGCAAGAAAGCTATGGAGTAGCTGAGGAAAAAAAACAAACTTGGATTTGTCTGAAAATTTTCAATTAAGACATTTTGAAAGTGAACAGAAACCCGTGCATCATCTGCTCAATCCGTATCCGTTACGAGCATGTATCAACTCCTCCGGGATTCCGCGATCGCAGAAATATGCACAATGTCCGGAGGCGCTTGAGATTTCTCAAAATTACAGCAGATTTTTCTGCAGATTTGGGCCGAGACGCGTCGTGTGACGTCATCGCAACGCACATTCAGCCGAAGCCCTCTTCGATTCATATGCGTCGAACGTGAGGATTTACCGACAAACATCGCTCCGAAACGGCGTGCACGACAATTTCCGCATCGCAAATTGCATCGCAAATTTTGAGAAAAGCAGCAGAAATATCAAGCATTTTTGGCTGCAACAATCATAAAAAACTCCAGGGAATCCTGTACGGACTGATGTATTCAAGGAAGATTAAATACGGCTTGCTTTCTGAATTAACTGTATCATCTTTTGGGTTGTGTGTGTATGTATATATGTATATGTACATATGTATATACACACACACACACACACACACACACATATATATATATATATATATATATATATATATATATATATATATATATATATATATATATATATATATATATATATATATATATATATATATATATATATATATATATATATATATATATATATATATATAAGTAAACATGGCAGTGGTGAGGCCCATAAATGAGGTGTATTTGTTGAGCCAATAATATTATTGTGTTTAGTAGCTGAATGCAACAGCTGAATTGTAAAAGAAAATTAAATAAAATAAAAACAGATTGAAAGCGTTCCCAAACTTAAACTACATTTAAAAACATTCAGCAAATCCACGCCATTTATCCACCTGGACACTGGCTTGTTTTAAGTCCTTTTGTTTCTCAAGTTATCTGGACTGATTTTCAGAATGGTAATAAAAGTTAGCATTTTATCCTTAACCGGTACTGCATCTGTTTACTGGAGCACTGTACTGATGGAAGAAGCAGAAAAACTGGAACCTAAGTGCATTAGTAGGTATTACTAGGTAGTAAGGTGCTGCATTTCAAATATGATAAATGAATTCAGACTGTATATGAAGTGACGTATAGTGTGTGGGTAAATATTATGATGGGACATTTTGCAGTGTATTTGTTTCAGTTGTAACGGCTTTGTCAAGCAAACTGGTGTTTGAGAAATTCTAGTGTAAACCGCTCTGTCTGTTTAACACGTACACATACAACCTGCTGGGTGTCTGGCTGGCTGACAGCGGGAAGGAGAAAAGTGTGAGTGTGTGTGAGTGTGTGTGAGTGTGTGTGAGTGTGTGTGAGTGTGTGTGAGTGTGTGTGAGTGTGTGTGAGTGTGTGTGAGTGTGTGTGAGTGTGTGTGAGTGTGTATAAGAGTGGGGGCGAGTGTGTATAAGAGTGGGGGCGAGTGTGTGTAAGAGTGGGGGCGAGTGTGTGTAAGAGTGGGGGCGAGTGTGTGTAAGAGTGGGGGCGAGTGTGTGTAAGAGTGGGGGCGAGTGTGTGTAAGAGTGGGGGCGAGTGTGTGTAAGAGTGGGGGCGAGTGTGTGTAAGAGTGGGGGCGAGTGTGTGTAAGAGTGGGGGCGAGTGTGTGTAAGAGTGGGGGCGAGTGTGTGTAAGAGTGGGGGCGAGTGTGTGTAAGAGTGGGGGCGAGTGTGTGTAAGAGTGGGGGCGAGTGTGTGTAAGAGTGGGGGCGAGTGTGTGTAAGAGTGGGGGCGAGTGTGTGTAAGAGTGGGGGCGAGTGTGTGTGTGTGTGTGTGTGTGTGTGTGTGTGTGTGTGTGTGTGTGTGTGTGTGAGTGGTTGGGGGTGGGTGTGTGTGTGAGAGTGGGTGTGTGTGTGAGAGTGGGTGTGTGTGTGTGTGTGTGTGTGTGTGTGAGTGGTTGGGGGTGGGTGTGTGTGTGAGAGTGGGTGTGTGTGTGTGAGAGTGGGTGTGTGTGTGAGAGTGGGTGTGTGTGTGTGAGTGGGTGGGTGGGGGTTGGGGGGGTGAGAATGGGGGTGGGGGTGTGTGTGTGTGTGTGTGTGTGAGTGTGTGTGGGTGGGGGTTGGGGGGTGTGTGAGTAGGGGTGTGTGGCGGGGGTGTGCGAGTGGGGGTGCAGGTGAGCATGCAACTCTGTAATTCTGTAAGTGTGTGTGTCTCATTGAGTGTGTGCGCGCGTGTGTGCATGTGCACGCATACGTGCGTGACTGCATGCGAGTGTGCGTGTATGACTGTGTGTGAGTGAGTGTGCGAGTGAGTGAGAGTAAGTGTGCAAGTGTGCGTGTATGACTGTATGCGATTGAGTCTGTAAGCATGTGTGTGTCTTGTAGGGCAGCACAATTAATCGAATATCGATCGCGATTACGATTTTGACTGCAAACGATTACATGAACACGATCGACTGCGATAGTGACGTTTAAAGTTCGTCCTCCGCTCATAGAAAACTCCGTTGCAGATCAAATCAAGCGCTTACTACACTTACAGCCAATCACCATAGAGCGGCGCAGGGATGACGTCATTTTGTATCGCCAAAACCCGGAAACGAGTTAGCATTTTAGCGCTTGAGCTTCCTTTCAGGTTTCAGAGCAAGGGAAGTTTCCGAGGGAAATCACGATAATCACGTTTCTAAATGGGACTACAGACGTTGGGGACCATAAACGTCATCACGCCGTAAATTCGTATTATGGAAAATGTTTTAAATCGAGTTTGGAAAAGTTGTCAGAAGCTCAGTGATGGTGACGTTGAAGTCGAGCGAGCGTGGTGTAATTTGTTTATAGCGTACGGTTTGCTTTTTATTTCTGACGATTGTATTTAGGCTTCAAACTTCATGAGTTGTGTTCATTTGTGAAAATGATCTTGATGGGCAAAACGTGTTAGTATTGTAAACTTTTGTTGATCAGAGAGTATTTTTTGCAATAATCCAAAAGTCTGTGAAAATCCTATTGGGTTTTTGTGTGATGCTAACTTCCAGGTTCCGGTACAAAATCACGTCATCCCTGCACCACTCTATTGGGTGATTTGTCTGCGTCTCTCCTCCTGTAAACACTGTTATTGCCTTTTCTGCATACGCCTGAATTGTTTTCATTTGGTTGCATAGTGTTGTATTTGGCTGCATATTTTCATTTGGTTAATGGAATATTTATTTTTACTCATCCTATCATTTGGGTACAATTTTATTAATATTTTGCTTCTTCGAGATGATGCACTTTAAGGACCAGTCTAATTTGATGCAAAGATTTGTACATTAGCAGGAATGTAGCACAACATGGAGGTGAAAGCAGCGGTCTGTTTTATTTAAATGTTAAAGTGCAATAAAAACATTTTGTCCCTAAAATCAATTAATTAATCGTGATCTGAATATTGATTAAAATAATCACGATTATCATTTTGGCCATAATCGTGCAGCCCTAGTGGGTTGGTGAGTAAGTGTGCGTGTGCACATGTCTGTGTGTTGGTGTGAGAGCGTGCGTGCATGTGCACGCATACGTGTGTGCAAGTGCGTAGGCGAATGTGCATGTATGACTGTGTGTGTTAGTGAGTGATTGTGTGCATGTGTACTGTATGAGTGGGAGGGAGGGAGTGAGTGAGTGCGTGCATGCGGGAGTGAGGTGAGTGAGTGCGGGGAGGGAGGGGGTGAGGTGAGTGCAGTGAGGTGAGTGCGGGAGGGGAGTGAGGTGAGTGCGGGAGGGGAGTGAGGTGAGTGCGGGGAGGGAGGGAGTGAGTGAGGGGAGTGAGTGAGTGCGGAAGGGAGTGCGAGAGGAAGTGCAGGAGGGAGGGAGTGAGTGAGTGAGGGAGTGAGTGAGTGAGGGAGTGAGTACAGGGGGGAGGGAGTGAGTGCGGTGAGCGAGTGCGGTTGGGAGGGGGTGAGTGCGGGAGGGAGTGAGTGGAGTGAGTGCGGGAGGGGAGTGAGTGAGTGCGGGAGGGGATGAGTGAGTGCGGGAGGGGAGTGAGGTGAGTGCGGGAGGGGAGTGAGGTGAGTGCGGGGAGGGAGGGAGTGAGTGAGGGGAGTGAGTGAGTGCGGAAGGGAGTGCGAGAGGAAGTGCAGGAGGGAGTGAGTGAGTGAGGGAGTGAGTACAGGGGGGAGGGAGTGAGTGCGGTGAGTGAGTGTGGTTGGGAGGGGGTGAGTGCGGGAGGGAGTGAGTGCGGGAGGGGAGTGAGTGAGTGCGGGAGGGGATGAGTGAGTGTGGGGGGGAGTGAGTGCGGTGAGGGGGTGAGGTGAGTGCGGGAGGGAATGCAGAGGGAGGGAGTGCCGGAGAGGAGGAGTGAGTGAGTGCCGGAGGGGAGGAGTGAGTGAGTGCCGGAGGGGAGGAGTGAGTGAGTGCCGGAGGGGAGGAGTGAGTGCGGGATGGGGTGAGTGAGTGCGGGAGGGGAGTGAGTGAGTGAGTGCGGGAGGGGAGTGAGTGAGTGAGTGCGGGAGGGGAGTGAGTGAGTGAGTGCGGGAGGGGAGTGAGTGAGTGAGTGCGGGAGGGGAGTGAGTGAGTGAGTGCGGGAGGGGAGTGAGTGAGTGAGTGCGGGATGGGGGAGTGAGTGAGTGCGGGATGGGGGAGTGAGTGAGTGCGGGATGGGGGGAGTGAGTGAGTGCGGGATGGGGGGAGTGAGTGAGTGCGGGATGGGGGAGGGAGTGAGTGCGGGATGGGGGGAGTGAGTGAGTGCGGGATGGGGGAGGGAGTGAGTGCGGGATGGGGGAGGGAGTGAGTGCGGGATGGGGGAGTGAGTGAGTGCGGGATGGGGGAGTGAGTGAGTGCGGGATGGGGGGAGTGAGTGAGTGCGGGATGGGGGGAGTGAGTGAGTGCGGGATGGGGGGAGTGAGTGAGTGAGTGCGGGATGGGGGGAGTGAGTGAGTGAGTGCGGGATGGGGGGAGTGAGTGAGTGAGTGCGGGATGGGGGGAGTGAGTGAGTGAGTGCGGGATGGGGGGAGTGAGTGAGTGAGTGCGGGATGGGGGGAGGGAGTGAGTGCGGGATGGGGGGAGGGAGTGAGTGCGGGATGGGGGGAGGGAGTGAGTGCGGGATGGGGGGAGGGAGGGAGTGAGTGCGGGAGGGAGTGAGTGCGGGAGGGAGTGAGTGCGGGAGGGAGAGGGTGGGGTGAGGGAGGGAATGAGTGAGGTGAGGGAGGGAGTGAGTGAGGTGAGGGAGGGAGTGAGGTGAGTGAGGGAGGGAGGGAGTGCGGAGTGAGCGTGTGTAAGTGTGCGAGGGAGAATATCTGTGTTATCGATTGAGCAAGTGAGTGGTAGTGTGCGCGTGTATGACTGTGTGTGAGACAGTGAGTGCATGTGTGAGCATATAGGGGTGTGTGTGTAGCTGCGAGAGAGTGTGTGTGTGTGTGTACACGTATAAATGTGTGTGAGAGAGTGTGTGTGCGAGTGCATGTGTGAGCGTATAGGGGTGTGCGTGTAGCTGCCAGTGGGAGTGTGTGTGTGTGTGTGTGTGTGTGTGTGTGTGTGTGTGTGTGTGTGTGTGTGTGTGTGTGTGTGTGTGTGTGTGTGTGTGTGCCTCTCCTTGTTGCTCCTACAGTGATATGCCTGACCCTGGTTATGCTGCTGGTTAATGTTGTCTTGATTGCCTGATTCTCCATAAATACTGAAACATCCTGAGGATTTTAGTCCCGGTATACCAACATCACGTCACTTCACATGACTTAGCATGGCTATTTGAGCATGTGGCTGTTTGGTGTGTGTGTGTGTGTGTTTGCAGGCATCCATTGCCTGTGACTGAGTGTAGCTGTTTGACAGAAGGTGTCTCATCACCCAGTCTGCATAAACACATGCTTGGGAGCTAAAACTATCCATTAGGGATTCAGCCACACTGATGTCTGGCCTGAAGCTCCAGCACCTGTCGTGTGTGCGTGTGTGCGTGTGTGTGTGTATACAGATGTGTCATTCCTCATTTATCAGGACCTCCTTGTGTTCTGTGATGCCTTGTGTGTCCTACCGGACGGGCGTACCACACACTCCACTTCCACTCCTCCCCAATCTCTCTCTCTCTCTCTCTCTCTCTCTCTCTCTCTCTCTCTCTCTCTCTCTCTCTCTCACTCTCTCCAGAGACCTCAGCTGGCTTATTTTGTTTTGTTTGTTTTGCTCACTCAGCCTCGTTTTTCTCGATTACTGGAGAGGGAGCGCAGCGGCGAGCGAAACAGGCAGAATAAAAAGGACGGCGAAAACGTAAATACGGTGCAGCCACGGCTTGAGAATCAGGTCCGAGAGGTAGAATGTGTTCCTTTATTTAGGGTTTACGTATTGCAGCCTTGGCGTACGTGTATAAACATCGCGTTCTGGACGCATTAAGCCTAAATCTGTTTTTATTTATTTATAGATTTCCTATTGGGGTCGTGCGATCAGGTTTGATTCCTGACAAGTTGTGTCGACGACAAACTTTCTCCCCTGATTAGTCCACGCCGTGTGTGGTATTCGAAGTGCCCACGCTGACAGGGACATCGTGTTCCGTCAGGAGCCGTGGTAATTGTGACGATGTAGGCTTGTTTCCATGGTAACTTACTTAGTAATCCATCCTTGGGTAATGCTCCAAGGAAACAAGAGGTCACATGGTGCACTGCTGGTCAATCCGAGTGTATGGGGGGGGGAGAGACTCCATTAATCCAGGAAAAGAAAGAGCGCCGAATGGTGTTTGAGCTAAAAACCTTTGACCTTGGTGTGTCAGAGTAGCTTCAGGATCCCCCTCCGTGCAATACTCCGGCTAATTTATCCATTCTAGAGCGTCTTCAGGCAACACGAGGCTCATCAATATTCATGATCTTCTGATGATAACATTCTGCTCACTCAGTCAGAGCTGAAAATAAAGAAATTAATAAAATAAATAAATAAACCAAAGGCTTAAGTCATATCACACGTTAACCCTGTGCTGGGGGATGATGGTGGGGGGAGCGAGTTTGTGGCTCAAAGTGTTTGTGTTTTATTTTTGTTTACAAAACAATCATTTTTTTCTTGAATAATACATGGCCCTAAAGGACTGAAATCAGTGTCAGTTTAACTGATTTTACTCTTCAACTGGTATAGCATGTGGGAAAACGACTCTTTTACCTGTTCCTCCCGTCCGTGTTATGCGTGTTATGTGACGTGCCAGTGTTCGCTGTTCTCTAGGTCTCATTTAGAAAAGCATTTCGGAGAAACGGATTCCCTCCTTCTAAGCTGTGAGGCAGTTTTTCATCCAGGAGCTGAATTGTGGATCCAGAAGAACCTTCCTATGGTATTATTGTAGAACTATCATGACCTCTAGATTTGGTGGGACATATTTGACTAAGACGCGTTATTAGGTACTGTTTGAAGTACTATGGAAATGGTCTTGGACCTCAATTCCACTCTCAATTCCACAATTCCATTCTTGCCTCGCTGTGGTTGCTGGGACTACGGCTGCTGCTATAGACTTGGGACTAGTGAGGGTATGGGATGGTTGGGGTATGGGATGGTAAGGGTATGGGATGGTGGGTGTATGGGATGGTGGGGGTGTGGGATGGTGGGAGTGTGGGACGGTCTGGTATGGGATCGGTGAGGATGTGGGATGGTGAGAGTATGGAATGGTTGGGGTATGGGATGGTTGGGGTATGGGATGGTAAGTGTATGGGATGGTGGGGGTATGGGATGGTGGGAGTGTGGGACGGTCTGGTATGGGATCGGTGAGGATGTGGGATGGTTGGGGTATGGGATGGTTGGGGTATGGGATGGTTGGGGTATGGGATGGTAAGGGTATGGGATGGTGGGTGTATGGGATGGTGGGGGTGTGGGACGGTGGGAGTGTGGGACGGTCGGGTATGGGATCGGTGAGGATGTGGGATGGTGAGAGTATGGAATGGTGGGGGTGTGGGATGGTGAGGGTATGGGATGGTTGGGGTATGGGATGGTAAGGGTATGGGATGGTGGGTGTGTGGGATGGTGGGTGTGTGGGATGGTGGGTGTGTGGGATGGTGGGTGTGTGGGATGATGGGGGTTGCGGGATGATGGGGGTATGGGATGGTGGGGGTGTGGGATGGTGGGGGTGTGGGATGGTCGGGTATAGGATCGGTGAGGGTATGGGATGGTGGGTGTATGGGATGGTGGGGTTGGGGGACGGTGGGAGTGTGGGACGGTCGGGTATGGGATCGGTGAGGATGTGGGATGGTGAGAGTATGGAATGGTGGGGGTGTGGGATGGTTGGGCATAGGATCGGTGAGGGTATGGGATGGTGGGTGTGTGGGATGGTGGGTGTGTGGGATGGTGGGTGTGTGGGATGGTGGGTGTATGGGATGGTGGGTGTATGGGATGATTGGGGTATGGGATGGTGAGGGTATGGGACAGTGGGAGTGTGGGATGGGTCGGGTGTGGGATTTTCCTGAAAGAAAATCATTTTGTGTAGTAATAATTGCATGCTCACTGACCACTTATTGTACCGTCACGTTTGGCACTTACTTTCTCGTTTTCTTTAAAATGCACCTATTATGGTTTTGAAACGTGACTAATTTTGTTGTTAAAGGTCTCATAGAATGTATTTACATGCATCTATGGTCAAAAACACTTTAATGTGCTCATCATTTAAACTGCAGCATTACCCCCCCCCCCCCCCCCCCCCCCCCAGTGTCAAAAACGATTCATTCAATGATTCGTTCTAAAGGATTCATTCTAAACTCCTCCTTTCAGAGAGCATACTCTGCTCTGATTGGTCAGATGTCCCAATCTGTTGTGATTGGTCTAACGCTGTGTTTCAAAAAAGGAAACGCCCACTGCCGTAACGAGTATCGGCTCCATCTGTCAGCGAGCAGCCGATGAAGAGCAGAGGCGGGGCTTTTTGTTTCAAACCTACGTAGGTTAGCACAGGAAGTAAAGTCTGGAATCACTAACGACTCGTTTCAGCTGTTCAGAATCGCTTCCTTCTTTTGGGAGTCAATAAGTCCGCTTGTCATGCGCTTCGATTTTTTGAAACTTTGCAGACTTTTTACATTCACAAACAGCTGTATAACACACTACATAAAAGGTAATATTTGAAAAACCATAATAGGTGCACTTTAATATTAAGAAAAATCGACAAATGTTTTTCCAACAATTTTTAATTAATTTTTTTTGTGTGTATATTTAATTTTTATTTTTCAAATGTCCCTTCAGGACATCAAGGAAGCAAGACAGCATGCAGTGTACTGTATGTGAAATCATTGATGGAAAACGTGTCAAACACAACCCACAAGATTTATATTACGTACAAATTTACCTCACGTACAGTCTTATTCCCAAAGAGCTGGCTTGGCTTTTCATTCCAACCAATCAAAAGCATCAAATCAGACAACTCTGACATGAAACAAACAAAAAAAGCATTTTTATTATGGAAATTCATCGGGGGAGGGGGGATTTGTTAAATGGATAATAAATGGAATTTCGTTTCACATGCTTTTATACCAAATTCCATCACAGTTCTTTTCAGTAAGTGTTCCTTATCTCCATATTTTCACGTTCTTCCCCACTGCAGGATAACATAAATGTTGACGAGGCAGCCCGGTTCCTGGTGGAGCACATTCTCCTGAACGACAAAGGCGTTCCGTACGAAGAGAGCAACGGCGACCGCATCAAGCTGGACCAAGACCCCATGCCTGCGGAGAGCAAGTCTGGTTGCTGCTAGCGTCAGGCCTCAATCTGTCCGTTCGCCTGCAATAAAGGAGGGGTTGTTGGCTACGAACTGAGACCCAAAGCCCCACCATCATGTCCTTTACTTCCTTCCATTCATGTTCATCATCCATTTTGAAACCAATGGCACAAGCAAGTCTTAGCGTACGAGTCTCAGCTCTCCGCGAGTGGAAACCATAGCCATGAAGATTATCATTATATCGTTATATCATTTATAGTGACTCTTTCTCAGTCATTCTCCCCCATCTCTCTCTGGCTCAACACTGTTCATATAAGATGTATATTTGTAGCCTTCAATAGTGTCCGGTGCCATATTTTCGCCATATTTCTTTTGTTATTGAGAATAAACGCAACCCTATGGGTGTCCTAGGAGGCTGTACCAAGTACATGTTTGTTGTATACAAATTAAGACATGGTTGGTTTTTTTTGCGCAAAGAATGATTACGTAATTTTCCACAGAGGTCATTTTAATCTGGAAGAAAAAGAGAATTCTCTCTTTTTTTGGGGGGGGGGGTTGTTATATCTACAAAAGAAAAGTGATAGCATGTTGACCTTTAAAAAAAAAAAAACAACAAAAAGATTTCTATTAGGAATCTGTATTTAAAAAACAAAAACAAAAAAAGATTTAGTTTCGAGATTTAGTTCAGTTGTTCTACAGTTATTTTTTCCTGCCATTTTCTTTCTCATTTTTTTTCTGTCCATCAGTTGCTTCACTGGAGATCACTCATAAGAATCTTATCATACAGAAGAGGAACATGGGAATATGTTCGTACGAGGTGTCAGGGTTTAGGTACTAAGTGGAAATGTGGAATCTAGAGACTGCAGCCTATTCTATGCATAAGCTTGTGTTTCCGATCACGTTCACGGCAGCGTTTTGAAGAGGTACGGAATTGTTTGAGAACGTATCCATAACTCCAGCTCTGTAGAGATATATGTAGAGATGTGTGACAGTTTAAAACTGTTTTTAAATATACTGGATTCAACCTTGAAGCAAAATAAAACTTTTTAAAATAAAATAAAAAAAAGTGGTCAGTTGTTGATAAATCTCTCCTTGTGTCAGTGTTTAAAAATCTCTCACATTATTACTCTGTAATTAAATGAGGATTGTGTCCACCGACAGTGGAATGCAGTAAGGGATTTATCCGGCTCTTAAAAATTGCTGCTCCTGTAATCAGCACACTGTCTTTGAAATAACTAAATTCAATCACTTAGCAAATTTTTCACTGGTATGTGTTGTAGCTGGAGGATCTTGCCCACCAATGATGGTCCTAACATATACTTGATGGCCAAAGGTATGTGGAAACATCACCATCACACTCGTATGTGGTTCTTCTCCAAACTGTTGCTGCAAAGTTACAAGCACACAGTTGTATGGAATGTCTTTGTATGCTGTAACATTACTAAGAGGCCCAAGCCTGGTCCAGCATGATGATGCCCATGTGCACAACGCGAGCTCCATGAAGCCATGGCATGTTAAGTTTGGAAGAAGGTAGAAGAACTCGAGTGTCCTTCACAGAGCCCTGACCTCTACTGAACACCTTTGGGATGAACCGGAACTGGAGCCTGCTCACCATCGCCTGCCGGGGGGGGCAACTCCATAGTAATGCCACGCCTTTGGAATGGGTTGTTCAACAAGTACATATGGGTGTCAAGGCCAGGTATCAACATACATTTGGTCATGTAGTGTATTATGTAATATTTGCAAACTTCACACCTTCATGTGGTTCTACATCCTTTCGTTCAATACTGCCAGGGTGGTTGCTTGCACAAATAGAGGAGTAATCCCATTTGCTTGTTTCCTTGGAGTACTAATAGCAAAATTGTAACCTCGTGACTGTGATCTTATGCGTGTAGCGTATAAAAGGCCCCTGTTACTCCTCACTTGTCAACGATTTGAGGACCTGGATTCAAGATGGTGAGTATAGTGCTCTAATCCTTTGACATTTTGGTGAGCCTTGTTATTGTTAAAACTGTGCCATCATATGTTGTGTTGATGTGATTCTAATATTCGACCTACTGCTGTCTGTATGATCTGTTGAAGCTCTGTCAATGTTCCTAACCTCTTGTGTATTTCTGGCAAGGATGGTG
>NC_030417.2:10819121-10871621 GCF_001660625.3 Ictalurus punctatus
CCCTCTCAGTGTGAGTGTCACAAGTGTGCTGGAAACAAACAAACAACATATATGTATATGTGTACAGTGGCAAGAAAAAGTATGTGAACCTTTTGCATTTTCATGGTTTTCTGCATAAATTTGTCATAAAATGTGATCTGATCTTCATCTAAGTCAAAGGTATTGACAGATATAATGTGTGTAAAATAATAATACAAAAGAAATTCTGACCCTTCATGTGTTTATTGAGAACAACCAAAAAAACCTCATAGTGCTTGTGGAAAAAGTTTGTGAAGTTAATGACCTCAAAAAAGCTTTTTTTTTTTTTTTTTGTACACCTGGAGTCTCATTAAGAAAATGAGTTTGGAGGGGTGGACTACAGCTACTTTGACTGAAAAAAACCCCTCAAACGTTTGGAGTTTGCTCTGCACAGGAAGCACACGCTTATGTGAGCCATGCCTCGCCAAAAAGAGCTTTCAGAGGATCTACGATCAAGAATTGTTGATTTACATAAAGCTGGAAAGGGTTACAAAGTGATTTCAAAGACTTTAGAAATTCACCAGTCTACAGTTTGGCAAACATTCTACAAATGGAGACACTTTAGGACTGTTGCTATTCTACCAAGAAGTGGGCGCCCGGTCAAAATGACACCAAGAACACAACAAAGACTCATCAGTGAGGTAAAGAAAGAACACTGAATGACAGCCAAAGATTTGAAGGCATCATTGGAACTGGCTAACATCTCTGTTCATGAGTCTACAATATGTAAAACATTGACCAAGCAGGGTGTCTATGGCAGGACACCACGAAGGAAGCTACTGCTTAGTAAAAAGAACATTGCTGCACGCCTGAAATTTTCAAAAGAGCACACTGACACTCCACAGCGGTATTGGCAAAATGTTTTGTGGACTGATGAAACTAAGATTGAACTATTTGGAAAAACCCCACAGCACTACATCTGGCGTAGAAAGGGCACGGCATATCATCATGAAAACATCATCCCAACCGTAAAGTATGGTGGAGGAAACCTCATGATTTGGGCCTGCTTTGCTGCATCAGGGCCTGGCCAGCTTGCAATCATTGAGGGGAAGATGAATTCCCAAATATATCGGGGGGGGGTGTTATTAATTCTAAGGGTTCACTGACTTTTTCCACTGCCATTTTGAATGTTGAATGAGTGTGTTCAATAAAGACATGAGGGATCAGAATTTATTTTGTGTTATTATTTTAGACACATTATATTTGTCTATACCCTTGACTTGGACGAAGATCAGATCACATTTTATGACAAATTTATTCAGAAAACCATGAAATATATATATATATGTGTGTGTGTGTGTGTGTGTGTGTGTGTGTGTGTATATATATATATATATATATATATATATATATGTGTATATATATGTATATATATATATATATATATATATATATATATATATATGTATGTATGTATATGTATATATATATATGTATATGTGGGGTGATGCCTAGGTAGCTGCACTGGAGCGGGACACCTCTTATTTGTACCAAACACTCCTTGTGGAATGGTATGTCACAGCAGGCGTTGCTCATCCAGACCATTTGTAGGCTGTGATGATGACCTGTGTCACCCAGTGGGCTAGTCTCTGCTGGGAGCATCCCCATTTCTTTGCACCGAGACAGATAAATAACTGGTCTGAAGAACAAATAGCTACTGTGTGGTTCAAGTACTACAATACAGCATGTAACAGACACACGTTCTGTAGAACTCTCCGAGGTCACAAATTTGAATGAAATAACTCCATCTATCGTTTCTATGTGCACCTCAATGGCGCAGATCATCTGGCCAGGGGTCACACTTTGACGTTATTCTGTGGCATCCTGACTACTAGTGAGACTAACAATGTGTACCAGGGTCTCTCTGGCCATGTCATGGCCATATGTGCGTTAAATTGCTGAATTCTGTGCAGTGTGAACAAAATTAGCAAAACAGCTGGAAACATTAGGCCTCATTAGGCCTCAAGGCAAGTAGCAGGCTAGTGTTGTCCCAGACGGCCATTCGGGTCTGCTAGGGAGAACCGTGTTCGATAATGAGTGGACTCTCCTACTGTATCTCCCTCGTGTTTACGTTCCATCAACTTTTCTTTTTTTCAGCACATGTTGGGTCATGCGTTTCATGATTAGGAGTCAATATGAAGACAAAAACCTGACGCATTTCTGAATATTTTAAAACGTAGGTCTGGCGTAGAAGCATAGATCGTAACCAGTACTTCAATCATTTTTCAGTAAGTCCGCATGCATTGAATATTGGAGCGTGTGGGATGCGGGTGGTCACTATACTACAGGTCTGGTAGTATAGGCACTGCGGGCCGTTTCAGTATTTTGAAAGTTAGCATGGACCAAACGAAACGGACCATATTTGGCTTGTAGGCTTTGAGTCTGACGCTTGTGTCCAATATGGTAGATGAACCAACTGAAATAGATAATGAGTGTAAGAGGTACAATAGATGTACCTAATATAGCAAACACTAGAGTGTAGACATTTATAAGGTTGAATATTCCACCAAACAATTTATGTGACAATATTCTTAGCAATTCTTTGAGGACCCAGACGGGAAGGTGAAGATCCCAGCATCTTTGAATGTTCACACCTGGAAACGACCCTCGGAGCACATTGTTAAGAAGGTAAGAGTGGGTCAGTGGGCCAGAAAGACCATTCTTATATTTCAGCATCGTTCTAGATTCCTCTCTAATCCTATAACTGGAGCAGTTAGAACACCAATCTGCACTAATGTATACTGGATTCAGGATTATTACACTATTACATTTGTCTAGGTATATGACTAAGGAAAAAAGATGCCTTACCCACCCCAAAACATCACGAAAGATCCTCTTTCAGCTACAACCACATCTATAACTCTCGCATCTACTTTATTTGATTAATTACATATAGTTCTGGATTTTGTTTCTTTCCTTAAGTGAAGAAATCTGCTTTTTTTTTTGCCTCACATGATCCTGAGTTGCAGTGAAACATCCTAATTCTCGGAATATTATGCTCCTATTCACGTGGGTCATGGAAACCACTGAGCAATTGATGCACCGCGTGATATTTTATGCAAAAACGGAGCTGATCTAAACTGATGCACCGAGGCCAATCAGCTCAACTTTTGCTTGGTCTCGCATGTGTGAGAGGTCTAATTGGCAAAATGAATTAAGGTCAGCCTCCGTTTTCATTTCCATGCCAACGACGGGCAGAGGCGACAGAACGAAGTCTTCTCCCTCGGAGTGTGTGAGTCTTTAATTCAGATTTGATTAGGGAGCCTTTCGAGTCCATTAACGGATCACAATGATGCATTCACAGTGCAGTGTTTCTTCACAACACCCAGTCTGCAGTGGGTCAACATAATCAGTGAGAGCACTGGAACAAAAAGACAGTTTTAAAAGCGTGAGAGAGAGATAGGAATAAATCATTTTGAAACGGAAGACAAATGTCCCTGTTTTTGGACAACGATATGAAATACATAAATTTATGCTAATTCCCAATTATGTGAAATACAATGATTCTATGTTTCTGTATCTTTGTATCAGAATGTTTGTTTGTTTATTTCTTTATTTTTTTATTTCTTTATTTATTTCATTTGTGCTTTATTCAGATAAACTAATTTCATATTATTTTATGACAGGCTCCAGTTGTTGTTGAAAATGAATCAACGTTTGATCTCATTTCAGCCAATGAGCATTTGCTGTCCAGTGAAGTAAGTATACATATATATATATATATATATATATATATATATATATATATATATATATATATATATATATATATATATATATATATATATTCATCTTCTAGATGTTTTTCTCAACTCCACAAGCATAACCTGCCTCCCAAAGTCCCAGTAGTGCCATTCAACACTCCAAGAGAATCCGACTGATCATATGCTCATCACAATGTAGGAAGGATAGCGGAGTTATCATCAATATGATTTGCTAGCCTAGCTGGGCCCCTGCCAAATCACTGGGCAGTGAGACAAAAACGATGCTCCACAGTCCACACTGAATGGTGAAATGATGTACTGTCTGAGAGAAATCCCTTCTTATGCTTTTTTTATGTTGTTCATCTCATCACTCAGCTCATGCGCTGGATCATCAGTGAGATCTACATCGTGTGGCAAGTGTGCAACAGGCAGGCATGTGAGAACAACCTCTTCTCTAAGGATGCCACGCCCAGCCCTTGGAGACCATGGGAACACATCTACTCCCTGTGTAAAGCAGAAAAGGGCCACGTGCCTCTTTACAACGTCTTTGGGAAATATGTGGTCCGGCTCTACTGGATGGTGGGATCTCATCTCATGTTGTCATTGTTTTCACTGTAATTGGAAAATAATCACACAATGACATTAGGTGTATTACTAAGGCATTAGTAAGATCTTGTAAACAACAACTTTTAAATGGAGCATTTTTAATGTTTTTCAACACGTTCACAGCTTGTCTGTAGGATACGGGTGCGACAAGAAACTAGACTTGTTTTCCTTTTCTGAAACCCCTCCCCAAACAAACCTCTATTTAGACTTTGACTTGAGAGAATGTCTTACCAAAGATGTTCTTATCTACCTTTATTCTGAAGTCCAACACTGGAGCCATTCCCATTACTTAGTACTATACGGATTACAGATACTGAGTCCCACGATGTATACGCATGAACATACACTCTATGGCCAAACATATGTGGACACCTAATCATCACACCCAGTGATGCGGTTCTTCCCCAAACTATTCCCACAAAGTTGGATGCACACAACTGTATAGAATGTTTTTATACGCTGTAGCATTACAATTTCCCTTCACTGGAAGTGTTACACAAAGCGAGCTCCATGAAGACGTGGCATGTTAAGGTTTGGAGAAGGTTGAAGAACTCGAGTGTCCTGCACAGATCCCTGACCTCAACCCCACTGAACACCTTTGGGATGAACTGGAACTGGAGCCCCCTCACCATCACCTGACCTCAACCTCACTAATGCTCTTGTAGCTGAAGGAACACAAATCCCCACAGGCACGCCCCAAAATCTAGTGGAAAGCCTTCCCAGAAGAGTGGAGCGCAATATAACAGCAAAGACGGACTAAATCTGGAACGGGATGTTCAACAAGCACACGTTGGTGTGATGGTCAGGTGTCCACATACTTTTGGTCATAGCGCGTAACATTCAGGCTTGTTTGAATGACTCCAAAAGGAAGCTATTAGCTAGTTTCCTCTGCTGGGGTGCAGTATTAGAGGAGGCCCATGCTGACCTTAGTGTGATATCGACACTTGCTATCACGCAGTGAAGCGTGATTAAGAGGTGAAACCCTCCACACCTACTGCCACGTATGTCTGATTTCTTCCTCTTTAGGATGCCCAGAGATGTCCTGCAGGCAGTGATTAAGTGAGAACACAAGTATTATCAGACAGCTGAGTGCGTGTGTGTGTGTGTGTGTGTGTGTGTGTGTGTGTGTGTGATGGGTATATAACTGTGTCTCTGTCTGTGCTACAGCTTCTCTCTAAACCACCACTGACCTTAGTTGGACTCGGACTTTCCAATAAATGTAGATTTATGGTCATCTCAATGGATTGTTTAAATATCATTTAAGATCATTTAAGAAATATAGCACAAACGGGTGATTCAGACATACAGTACAGTAAGTGTCAGTGGGTTTCAGTTAAATGTCTATGCCAAAGGCCTATTTGTCTCTCTCTCTCGCTCGCTCTCACTCTCTTAATATCAAGTACACTTCAGTCAAGGACTGCACCCCTAGACTAATGGACTTTAAGCATTTGTAAAAAATTGAAATAAAAACCCCAAACGTCTAACTCTTGACACATGCAGCTTTTCTCGAGGAAAGTAGAGTCGAATATGGAAAGAATATTTTGTCTCAAGTGGTTAAAATAACATTACAGGACAAACCTTCACAGTAAATCAGTGAGTACTAGTGTCATCCAGCAAGGCCTCAGCCGTATCAACTGCCTTCGGTTAAACATTAATGGTCCATATGAAATGAAACCGTGCTTCGTTGTGGTTTTACTAGGAGCACAAATCTGAGCAACCTTCTTAGTTTTGGAGCGAGTATGCGTGCACACACATTTTCCTCTCCTTGTATATCTGTTGCAGGGCTGCTGGAGGAAGATCACTATTGATGATTCGTTGCCATTTGATGAAAAAAACAACCTGCTGCTTCCGGTTACCACCAACCAGTCGGAGCTCTGGCCTATGCTGCTGGCTAAGGCTATTCTTAAGTTGGCCAGTACAGAGTAAGTATGTTTTCATGGTTGACACTTGGTTAAAACGAGATCAGAACAAAGCAGACCCTTGACTGATTTTATTCTGGTCTCTGGTCTGGTATTATAATTGGATGATTGGATGGCTTACTTTATGAAGGTTTTAAGGCCATGGTAAATGGTATAAGCATTCCCATTTTCTAAAGAGGGATCTGTGAATCACCTATGTAAGAAAAGCCTTCCTTGAAGCCTTTCTTGAAGGCAGGAATTTAGAAAGATGCATTTCTTGTTTTTTTCTAGGATCTTTCATTAAAATGCAGTGATTTTAAATGTACAGTGGGGGGAAATAAGTATTGAACGCGTCAACATTTTTTTCAGTAAATATATTTCCAATGAGGCTATTCACATGAAATTTTTACCAGACTTTAGTATTAACTCAAGAAATCTGGAAGTATAAAGAATTCACAACGTTAAAGTCCATAAATGAAGTTATGTGTAATAAAGCGGAATGATACAGGAAAAAAGGATTGAACACGCTAACTGAAATTTCTTTAATACTTAGTGGAGAAGCCTTTGTTTGTAATGACGGCTTCAAGATGCTTCCTCTATGAAGAAATTAATCGGCCGCAGTATTCAGGTGTGATTTTGGCCCATTCTTCTAAACATATTGTCTTTAAATCTTGTTCAATTGGATTCAAGTCAGGAGATTGACTGGGCTTTTCCAACACCTTGATTTATTTTTTCTCTGAAACCAATTGAGAGTTTCCTTTGCTGTATGCTTTGGATTGTTGTCCTGCTGGAAGGTCCACACACGTCTCATCTTCATCATCCTGGTGGATGGCAGCAGATTCTTCTCAAGAATCTCTCAGTAAAGGGCTCAATTCATCATTCCTTCAATTATATGAAGTCTGCCAGTACCATGTGATGAAAAACAGCCCCACATCATGATGCTTCCACCTCCGAACTTCACTGTTGGTGTAGTGTTTTTAGAGTGATGTGCAGTGCCATTTCTTCTCCAAACATGGTGTGTAGTATGACAGCCAAACAGTTCAATTTTGCTCTCGTCTGACCAGAGTACACTCTCCCAGTATTTCATAGGCTTGTCCAAATGAGTTGTAGCAAACTATAAACGGGCCTCATCATGCCTTTTCTTTAGTAATGAAGTCTTACAGGGTGTGCGTAAGCAGTGGAGTGCATTGCCTATTGTTTTCTCTGTGACGATGGTACCTGCTGCCTCCAAGTGTTTCTGGAGCTCTTTCCGAGTGGTCCTTGGATCTTGGGCTATTCTTCTGACTCTCTGGTAAGAAATCTTGCGAGGAGCTCCTGTGCATGGACGGTTGATGATGGAGTGATGTTGCTTCCACTTGCGGATAATGGCCCCGATGGTGCTTACTGGAGGATTCAGAAGTTTTGAAATACGTCTGTATCCGATTCCATCAATATGTTTTGCAACAATAAGGTTGCGAAGGTTTTGGGAGAGCTCTTTGCTTTTACCCATCATGAGATGTTTCTTGTGTGACAGCTTGGTAGCGAAAAGCCTTTATATAGACGTTCAATTTACTAACCCAGCTGATATTAATTTGCACAGATAATTACTTATGGATTTCAGCTGATTCCTTGCTTTACCTTGCCTTGGAGAACTACTTTTTCTTAGCGTGTTCAATACTTTTTTCCTGTGTCATTCCACTTTATTACACATAACTTTATTCATGGACTTTAATGTTGTGAATTTTTTATACTTCCGGATTTCTTGAGTTAATACTGATGTCTGATGAAAATTTCATGTGGATAACCTCACTGAAAATATAATTACTGAAAAAAATGTTGACACGTTCAATACCTATTTCCCCCACTTTACTTATTCTGATTTTTGACTACGGCATTCGTGCACACCCTTGCAGGGAAAAATACTTTCATCCAATGGTAGCGTGTTTCACCTCAGCTATCATCAAGCAAAGACACTGAGCTTGTTCCATTCTGAAAAACATCATCTTATAGAAGAAAAATGTGGCCTGATTTTAGTCTCACATTATCTTTAAAAACCACAACCACAAACAGACATACTGACGCATGCAGCATCAGTTCACCTGAGGTGAAATACATATAGACGGTGGCGTTTGGAGCCCCTCTGCGTCCGTGCACGTCACTTAAAGACAACCACGCCAATGATGGCGCAGCGTTTGAGTTTACGTCGATACGGTGTTAGCACGGCAAGAAGAGAAGCAGTGAAATGGCGCAGTTAATTAATAGCTGCTGGACTGCTTGAATGTAGCATCCCGTGAGGCGCAATTAGTACATCGGCCATCTGGATTCTTCAAGAAAGAGAAGGAGAACGGGAGCAATAGGCCACACACATGCACACAGGCACAGTCATTTGATTCCATGAAACTGTCACATAATGAAGTTATGCATAGCAGTTTCGATTTACTTGCTCCTGCTCGTATTGCACCCGGGAGAATGGTTTAATTTCCCTGTGTAGCTCGTTTCAGTCAGTTCACAGATTTAGTCTCGGTACTAAACACCATCTTGGTCTTGCTGTACATTTATTGATGGCCTTTTTCCTCCCTTTCAGCTACACCAGTAGTGCAAATGAATGTGTGCAAGGAATGCGGCCTGCAGTAAACAGGATGTATAGAAAAGCAGCCCACAGTCAGATAGGCAAAGTGGCTGAAACAAACCTTGATGCTTTTTGAAGGTAGAATTACCATTGCTGTTGTTAATATGAATCTCTTTAGAGTGGTGCAGAATGCCAGCAGAGAGCTAGAAGACTTCAGCATCGTCCGCTGTCTGACTGGCTGGATCCCGGAGATTCTCCTCCTTAAGTAAGACTCTCCTACAGCTCCCATTCTGCTAACCAGTTATTTACACTGTTATCCATTGTACTTATGGGACATGAACTGTACAATGCCTGTCATTTGTATTTCTGCTGACATTTATTACCAAAGCATTCTATAAGACTGGTGGTGCATTGCCTAATTTTGCACTGACTTGGATATTCTTAACATATAACCTATATCTGAGCATTTTCACCTTGTTTCTGTGCTATTTGCATACAGTACCTGTCACTTTTCCCGTATTTTTGCATAGGGCCCATATATGACACGTCTTCGTTTATTTATTTATTCGTTAGCTGATTGAACGGAATTGACAATATATGCGTGCGATTGAATACTCTTAAGCTAAACAAAGAGTGGTTAATCAATATTTCATGATTTATTACTCAATCAATTTCACTAACTGCTTCATCTTACTTGGGATACTCGGGTTACTGTCCGTGTGCATTTCCTTCCTGTGTCTACATGGGTTTCCTCAAGGTTCACCAGTTTTCTCCCACTGTCCAAAAACAAAGCAGTACATGGCCTGGCTAGGTGCGTGTGCGGATGGTGCCCTGTGATGGACTTGTGTCCGAACCAGTATGTATTCCTGGCTCATGGGATAGGCGCCGGCCCACTGCGACCCTGATCAGGGGAAAGCAGTTACTGTAGCTGAATGAATTAATAATAATTTTTTTTATATATATATATATATATATATATATATATATATATATATATATATATATATATATATATATATATATATATATATATATATATAGATAGATAGATAGATAGAGATATATATTTATAGATATAGATTTTTATATATATATATATATATATATATATATATATATATATATATATATATATATATATATATATATATAGAGAGAGAGAGAGAGAGAGAGAGAGAGAGAGAGAGAGAGAGAGAGAGAATACAAAGATGAAGGGTTCTGTCTTTTTCAATCCACATTAAACGTTAATTTAAGAAAGTCCCCCTGGTTCTAATGATATATGTGTCTAGTTTCTGTGTCTTTAATTAGTTATGAAACTAAAATGGAGCTCAGATTGAATGCTTTTGGTAGAAAGGATATATTTTTTTGTCAGAATAACTTATTTGCGCAGATTGAATAGCAAGCCTGATGGATATACACAGTGAGGGCGAAGGACAGGAGATGCAATTTTAGTGTTAAAAGATCTGGGGTCTCATTTATGCTATGCTTGTTTCTATGCATAAACTGTGATTTATTAAGTTATTCTTGAGTGTGAGGATGCATGTATATTTAGCGTTGCTCCACACCATGCATATGCAGAAATCTCTAGGGGTATAAAAGGGTAAATGCGGGTAAACTGATTTATTATGAGCTCCCATTTCATTTAATTCCATTTAATAACATCAGGATAATTGACAGTAATTGAAAACGTGTGGGATTTATCGACATCCATTACATACAGCTGTGCGTACGCGTGTGTGATAAACACCACAAAAAGTGTTTTGTGTGTACTGGAGGTTCTTACACACCAAATCAACTTCTTGTACACATGCTTTGAGAAATGAGACCCCAGGTTAGCAGTGAAGGCCAGTATTTCAGAGTAGTGTGCCTGGCAGAGCTGTAATCTATATAATTCCGCAGGCTTTCATCCCTGTTGCTGGGTATAAAGGTTTTTTTGTTACATCTCTCTGTTTGCTATCTGTAATAACTGTGTAACGTTATTACTCTCCCTCTGGGACTAAAACAGGGCCTTGCTTTCCACCGGGCTAGGCAGACACGGTCCTGCCTAGGCACTTTCTCTGCCACAGTGGTTGTAATGGCTGTAATAATGGCTGCAAACATTGCCCTCCTTTAGAACTACTATCCATTCATTCCTCTGTCTATCCACCCATTCACCCATCCACCTCGAAACAAGCAAGCAACGAAACAACCAACCAATTCCAATCGCCTGACCAGTCTACCTACCCCATCCTCCAACCTGACCCACCAACCCGGCCAGCTAACCAAACAACACAGTGCCCCACCCAACCACCCACCTACCCAAACATGCACACACCCAACCAACCAACCACTCACCCAACCTTTGAACCTTGTCAAAGAATAAAAGTGTGTGTATTCACATCAAGTGTACACAGAGTTTCTTGGTCATATTACCATTTCAGTATACAGGTCTATTTATATATACACGTCTCTATGTGTGTGTTTGAGCATGGCCAAACGTCAAGGGTAAGGGGGCATGATGGCTCGCACCTCTTGGGTTGGTGGTTTGAATCCCGCCTCTGTCCTTTTCTCTGGGTACTCCGGTTTCCTCCCCCAGTCCAAAGACATGTGTTGATTGGCATTTCCAAATTGTCCAATGAGTGTGCAACTGTGCTCTGCGATGGATTGTCCCTCTGTCCATGTTGTAGCTCTTCAATCATGCTGAATGCTGATTCTTTCCATGTGCTGCGGTTCAGGCCTGATAGTATAGACCAGCCATCCTTAAGCAAAACCCTGCAGATAGAGGCTAGATCGTTCAACATTTAGACTAATTCTGTTTGTAAATTCCCAGATGGAATCATGAAAAATACAAATGAAGGTTAAAAAAAAAAAGACAGTCCTACTGGTAATTTATTTGTCTGTGGCTCTGGAAGGTCATAACATTAGAGCAATTGTGTACAGTATATTGATTTCAGAAACATGATATTTTCCTCTAATTGCTGTTTATTGATTATCACAGCTAGATATGCTTCATGTTCGTTTAACTTTGGCCTTTAATCTCCTCAGCAGAACATAAATCGGATACAAGATAAGGGCTGTTCGGTTAGACGTGAACCTGAACTACTTGCTCAAGATGATTAAATACCGAAAATCTATTGTTCATGGTCATTTAGGGAGCCATGACTAAATTTGTTTGGTTGGCAGTCCCAGGTTGAAATATGTAGAAGAAACATGGGAATACCTGAAACACACCATTCCGAAGTGTCAGCTGACCGAGGAGAGATCTCCATCAGTCCCCTCACGAAGCCAGTCGCCTTCCCCAAACAAAGGAAAACAAAAAGGTACTGGAGTATGCGCAAGAGCATGCAAACACACACATGCACACACCCACACCTATTTTACTTCTTATAGCCCATGTGTACTGTTCTTAACAGAGCGTAGAATGTTTAAAGCAGGACAGGAGAACGTGTGCATCATGTGTGGAATGGGATATAGTCTCTGAAAAATGAAACCTATAATTTGTTTTTATTGAACATCCCATCTTATTCCATCTTTGCAGTTAAAATAAGCTCTACTCTTCTGGGAAGGCTTTCCACTAGATTTTGGAGCATGGCTGTGGGGATTTGTGTTCATTCAGCTCCAAGAGCATTAGTGAGATCAGGCACTGATATTGGGATGTCAAGGAGGTGCAGTCAGTGTTCCAGTTCATCCCAAAGGTGTTCAGTTGGGTTGGGGTCAGGGCTCTGTGCAGGACATTCACGTTCTTCCACCTTCTTCAAACCTTAACATGGAGCTCGCTTTGTCATACACATGCGCATTGTCATGCTGGAACAGGTTTGGGCCTCTTAGTTCCAGTGAAGGAAAATTGCAATGCTCCAGCATTCAAAGACGTTCTATACAAGCGTGTGCTTGTATATGCTTCTAACTTTTTGGCAACAGTTTGGGGACGAACCACATATGGGTGTGATGGTCCGGTGTCCGTATACTTTTGGCCCTAGAGTGTATGAAATGATCACTCTGTGGCCAGAAGTGCAGGACTAATTTGAAACATTTTACCGAATAAGTTCTAATCCGTCTCACCTGCTGAGATGTAATAAATAAACCAAGTTTTCGATATTTGTTATAATCATAGTTTTAAATGAGGTTATTTAAATCAGGTTAAGTAATCTTCATTCGTTTATTATCAGCCATTCGTAAAATACTTCCATACAGCCAATTATTTGTGTAAAGTTTCCCCAAGCTGAGATTTGCTGGTTTGAAAGTATGCTATAAAGATATATTACCTAAGGGGCATCAGAAAATCTGCCCCTTAGGTAATATGTCTTTATTCAGAATTTGCCTGTTAGGCATATTATTAAGCACGAGGGCTAAAAACTGAGTAATGTCATGTGTGCTCATTACAAACAAGGGAAAAAGCAAAAAGAGGGACAAAAACAGTGAACCCATTCAGATAAACAGTGCGCTTGCATGTGTATGTGTTCGTGTGTGTGTGTATGTATATGTGTGTGTTTGTGTGTGTGTGTGTGTGTGTGTGTGTGCGTACTAGTGTTTGTTATATTTATGCCTGTATATCAGTATATGTGTTGCTATTCTCCCTTTGTGTAACATGCATTATTTACTCTAAAAATTCTGCTGTGAAATGAAAAATTCATCGCCATGCTGAAATCCTCTGTATTCTTTTACATAAATGAATAAATGTGTATCGATAATGCTTACCAGTGCTGCACTGGGCATAAGGTCATGGTAGGCATTTTTTCACCGAAGGTTTTTTTGTTAAACAATACAGTTTTAAGGAAGCGACCCACCTGCTCTCAGGTCTCACCTTCCCCTGGGTGTATCATCAGCATGAATGAATCAAAACGCGAACGTTCTCTATGCCGAGAGAAAATACTGAGACATAAAGACCACACAAACCGCAAATGTTGAAAATGTGACAGTGACATAAGAGGACGTGAAGACGTATCGCCATGCCGTCTTGAGTTTCCTGTTGAGACAGAGAGAGGATTAGCAGCGCCATATGGCTCATCTGGGTCATTAGCCTCAGTAGGTTAATGACTGAATTACAGCACGATAAAGCTGGAAGGCCTGCTATTGAAATCCTATTCTCACGCTCTGTCTTTTCCTCTCATTTGCGCTTGGAAGCAATTAATCAGGGAAAGATTGTAACATGCTGTGGCATACATAACTTGGCACCAAGCCCTAGATCCTCCATGCCTCAAGGAATATCTCCTCCACACACGTGCAGACACATATAGCTCAGCTTATTAAGATTGCAGGAACATTTACAGTGCGTTTTCCCTTAGAACGTGAAGAATAGGTCATCTCATTAACCCTACAACCCTGTTCCATATATTCAATTCTGTAAGGATCGGATGCTATATCTTTCTTTATTTCCCTGTCTCTCTCTCTTTCTATCTTTCTCTCATTCGTCTACGTTTTCTGACGTTTATGACCACAAAGTATTTATAAGTCTTATTCTCATATAAGTCATTTTCTCTCCCACTCCCTCTTATTCCGTCTTATCGCTCTCCATCCGTTTCTCTGATCTTAACGGGATCGATAAATTGCTGATATTCTGCATTAAATCGTCAGCTCATATGTGAGGTCGTGTTATGTTCTCCTCCTAAATCTCAGAAATGCTCTGTTCCAGTACAGCATGTGCTATATTTGCACAATTACACATATGTACAGCATATGCGCCTTTCTTCTGTTTATCTAATATGTGTGTGTGTGTGTGTGTGTGTGTGTGTGTGTGTGTGTGTGTGTGTGTGTGTGTGTGTGTCTCTCTCTCTCTCTCTCTCTCTCTCTCTCTCTCTCTCTCTATCTCTCTCTCGCACCGGTCTAGGCAGTGGACCTCCTCCTGCTCCTCAGATAATCGTGTGTGCCAGTTTCCAGCCAATGAACCTGCAGGAGAAGAAGACTTCCATGCTGGGCCAGATGGTACTTGCGAAAAGCTCTCTTGCCTAATGCTGCAAATATTGAAATACATTCAGTCCACAACAACAGACAGCTCACAGTACGCCAACACGCAATACTGCAACTTCGACTGCGACTTCTCCAAACTTTTCCTCGGAGCGAGCATGTTAAAATAGGAAAACCGTGTAAAGCTGGTATTCCGGATCAGAGCTCAGTATCTTAACGTAAAACCTTTACCGCCTGATGACCCAGTAATACAATATCTGTTTACAGTTTTTCTTAAAAAAAAACCAAAGAATGACAAGATAATAAGGCGTCAGGCGTTTCCTCCAGTTATTAATCAATCACGGATCCGAGCACGTAATGTTCCATGATGATGCGTTTGTTTTGTTTTTTTCTACTCATGACCTCAAATGAATTATCACGACACATAAATGATATCCATAGATAACAATAGAATGCTGCATTCGATTGAAGGTCGTCGTTTAGGCGGTCTTCTCAACTCGGCGAGTGACGTCAAATCAACATGGCTGCTCACCGCGTAAACAAAGTAGCACTTCTTACCTTTAAAGGAGTTATACTGTGTATACAAGCATTGCATTAGATCAACCATCATACATTTCAGCTTGTTTTTCTCAGCCTAGAATGACCCTGAACATAACTTCTGTAATGTTTAATACATTTTTTGGGGAGGCTTCCAGAGACTACATGTTTCTCTCTCTTCATCCTTCACTCTACCGTTCAGATCAGTGTGGGCTGTTTAACTCATTATTAGATTTTATGCTGCGAGCCATATGAATGGTTATATGTGCTGTGTGTGTGTGTGTGTGTGTGTGTGTGTGTGTGTGTGTGTGTGTGTGTGTGTGTGTGTTTTATTCAGGCAGACACATCACAGACACTGCGACAATACGGACTATGTCAGCTCCACAGCCACTCTGTACTGCTGACGTGTACAAGGGACTGCCCCCTGGTGGCCGTTTCGAAACCACCCCCTGTGCCTCATTTGAAAATCATCCGGACCCCCAAGGAAACCGATATTACAGACGAACCCAGAAGTAAGTGTGTGTGTGTGTGTGTGTGTGTGTGTGTGTGTGTGTGTGTGTGTTTCCTACTATAGACACTGGAGTGTCCTCCAGCTACACCTCCAGGTTTATAACTGTGGTATTTTGTTTCTCTCAGAGGTCCCAGTCGAGAGGCCTGAGCAGTACATAGGGGTGGTCAGTCCATTAATCAAGCTTGGACCTCTTAAAATGTAAGAAGTGTGTGTGTGTGTGAAGATGTGTAATTGAGGTAAGAACACTCTGGTGTGTGGGAGGGAGGGTGCATTCAGATATCTAGACAGCTATCAAGCCTCAACATTGATTTGTGTGGCTGTGCACCGAGTCTCTCGGCACATTCATTATTACGAGTCAGTGCACACCTTCATAACACAGACTCCATCATGCTTTATTGTCCTAAGCGAGAGGCTGAGTGGTGGTGTATTTAAGCAGCTTTATAGCCCTTGGGCTTGCATGTTTATTTGGTGCTTGTGTGTGTGTGTGTGTGTGTGTGTGTGTGTGTGTGTGTGTGTTCTACTGCAGTGATTCAAAGGCGGTTTCAAAGCCAGTCGGCCAAAGACAGCACACGTGTACCTCTAATCTTGCTTCGTTCTTGGAGTCAGAAGAGAATAATGGTCCTGACCCCGCTCAGCATGACATCACTCACAACAACGAAATCTCGCTGGATGCCATGGATACTGAGGTATGCATCTACAGTGGCACTTGTGAACCCTTTAGAATTTTTTTATATAGATATCTGTATAAATATGACCTATAACATCATCAAATTTCCACACAACTACTAAAAGGAGACAAAGAGAACCCAATTAAAGAAATGAGATAAAAATCTTATACTTGGTCATTTGTTTATTGAAGAAATGATCCAATATTACGTCTGTGATTGGCAAAAGTATGTGAACCTCTAGGATTTGCAGTTAATATAAAGGTGAAATTATATTCAGGTGTTTCATTTAAAGAACAGGGGGCTATAAAGGTCTGATCTTCACAATGCATGTTTGTGGAAGTGTATCATGGCAAGGAGATTTCTGAGGAGCTCAGAAAAAGTGGAGTTGTTGCTCGGCAGGCTGGAAAAGGTTACAAAACCATCTCGAAAGAGTTTAGATTCCACCAATCCACAGTCAGACAGATTGTGTACAAATGGAGGAAATTCAAGACTATTGTTACCCTCTCCAGGAGTGGAGACCAACAAAAATCCCTCCAAGAGCAAGACGTGTAATAGTCCTCAAGGTCACAAAGGAACTCAGGGTAACTTCTAAGCAACTAAAGGCCTCTCTCACATTGGCTAATGTTCATGAGTCCATCATCAGGAGAACACTGAACAACAATGGTGTGCATGGCAGGGTTACAAGGAGAAAACTACTACTCATTTGCTGAAGATCAAGTGGAAAAGCCAGAAGGCTAATGGAAAAATGTTTTGTGGATGGATGAGACCAAAATAGACCTTTTTGGTTTAAATGAGAAGTGTTATGTTTGGAGAAAGGCAGCATAAGAACCTTATCCCACCATGAAACATGATGGTGGTAGTATCATGGATTGATTCTGTTTTGCTGCATCTGGACCAGGACGACTTGCCATCATTGATGGAACAATGATTTCTGAATTATACCAGCGATTTCTAAAGGAAAACATCAGGACATCTGTCTGTGATCTGAATCTGAAGAGAAAGTGGGTCATGCAGCAGGACACGACCCTAAACACACGAGTCGTTCTACCAAAGAATGGTTCGAGAAGACTAAAGTTAATGTTTTGGAATGGCCAAGTCAAAGTCCTGACCTTAATCCAATAGAAATGTTGTGGAAGGACCTGAAGCAAGCAGTTCATGTGAGGAAACCCACCAACATCCCAGAGTTGAAGCTGTTCTGTACTGAGGAATGGGATTAAATTCCTCCAAGCTGATGTGCAGGACTGATCAGCAGTTACCGTAAACGTTTACTTGCAGTTATTGCTGCACAAGAGGGTCACACCAGATACCGAAAGCAAAGGTTCACATACTTTTGTCTTTCACAGATATGCAATATTGGATCATTTTCCTCAATAAATAAATGACCAAGTATAATATTTTGATCTCATTTGTTTAATTGGGTTCTCTATCTACTTTTAGGACTTGTGTGAAAATTTTATGGTGTTTTAGGTCATATTTATGCAGAAATATAGACAATTTGAAAGGGTTCACAAACTTTCAAGCGCCACTGCAGCTACATGTGCCCTGTGACCAAACGTACGTGGACACCTGACCATTTCCCACAATGTTTCCAGAACGTTCGAAGTGCCGAGAATGTCTTTGTATGCTTTAAAATGAAACATTTCCCTTAAACTAAGGGGCCCAAACATGTTTCAGCATGACGGTGCTGTTGTTAAAAAAGCAATATATATCGCGTATAATAATTGTTATACCGGAAGAGGACTATGTAAGTTTTAGCAAGTATGTAAGCTTCATTTCGATCACAGTTAAAACTTTAACATTGACCCTGCCTCTGCATGACTTACAACTTTCCTTTTAAGAGAATGTTCCAGATCTGTTATAGCTTGGTGCAGAGCTGATTCCCAGGCCCGGAAAAAAATGTAAACAGAGGCCTGAAACATGTTTAGATGTTACAAACAGCACTGTTAAACAAAGCTGGATGTAGAGTTTATCTGTTATGATTATTTATTATGGTATTGTATGATATCACTAACCCTGGGCTTCCCAAACTAAACGATGGAGTCATGAGAAACTCTCCTGTTTTGTTTCATTCATTTATTTGACACATTAATATTAGAAATATCATATGTTTACCTGCTCATCTACCGCCACTACACAAACCTGTGCTGTGTCTCAAATCGCATACTTATGCACTATTCTAGACTGTTATTGAGCACTAACACTAATTTGTTTTTCCTGTTATGGTTAGTGTTTGAATTAAAAAAAAAAAAACCTCACATAGCCTTCAAATGAAATCGCTAAATGTTCACTCTGCTTCACACAACCCCGGCGTGCATTCATTTCCCATAACAACACAACACAACCTACTGGATTACTACTTCATTGAAAGAATATTCCTTTGGTTTTTAAGTCAGTTATGTTCACATACTTCTGACATCATAAAGTGTGGGATATAAGTTTCGGAACCCACGTTTTATATTAATGACCATGATTTACCATTAGTTTACTATTAGACTACCATGAACTGAGGAATTTTTCATATTTCTAAACATACCGGTACATCTCAAAAAATTTGAATATTGTGGAAAATTCATTTTTTTCCATAATTTAATTCAAAAAGTGGAACTGTCGTATCTTCTAGATTCATTACACATAAAGTGAAATATTTTGAGCCTTTTTTTTTGTTTTAATCTTGATGATTACGGCTTACAGCTCATGGAAATCAAAAATCCAGTATCTCAAAATATTCAAATAAAGAATTTATAATATAGAAATGACGACCTTCTGATAAGTATGTTAATTTATGCACTCAGTACTTGGTCAGGGCTTTAATCCTTATGCACGAATTACTGCATCAGTGCGGCGCGGCATGGAGGCAATCAGGCTGTGCTGAGGTGTTCTGGAAGCCCAGGTTGCTTTGATAGCGGCCTTCAGCTCGTCTGTATTGTTGGGTCTGGTGTCTCCCATAGATTCTCTATAGGGTTCAGGTCAGGAGAGTCGGCTGGCCAATCAAGCACAGTAATACCATACTCAGCAAACCAGTTACTAGTAATTTTGGCACTGTGGGCAGTGTCCAAATCCTGCTGGAAAAGGAAATCAGCATCTCCATAAAGCTCGTCAGCAGATGGAAGCATGAAGTGCTCTAAAATCTCCTGGTAGACGCTGCATTGACTCTCGACTTGAGAAAACACAGTGGACCAACACCAGCAGATGACATGGCCCCCCAAATCATCACTGACTGTGGAAACTTCACACTGGACTTTAAGCAACATGGATTCTGTGCTCTCGATTCTTCCTCCAGACTCTGGGACCTTGATATCCAAATGAAATACAAAATTTACTTTCATCTTTCCCGTGATTGTGGCTGTGTACTGAACCAGACTGAGAGATTAAAGGCTCAGGAAACCTTTGCAGGTGTTTTGAGATCTGGTTAGAGCTCTTCTCAGGTCGTCATTTCTGTATGATAAATTCTTTATTCTAATATTTTGAGAGAACTGGATTTTTGATTTCCATGAGCTGTAAACCGTAATCATCAAGATGAAAACAAAAAAAGGCTTGAAATATTTCACTTTGTGTGTATTGAATCTAGAATATATACTGATAATAAGTCTTTATTGTTCACATATACAGTAGAGCATAGTGAAATTGTTTTCTTCGCATACCCCAGTCTGTCAGGAAGTTGGGGTCAGAGCACAGGGTCAGCCATGATACAGCGCCCCTGGAGCAGAGAGGGTTAAGGGCCTTGCTCAAGGGCCCAACAGTGGCAGCTTGGCAGTGCTGGGGCTTGAACCCCGGACCTTCCGATCAAAAACCCAGAGCCTTAACCGCTAAGCCACCACTGCCCCCATGAAAATTCCGAAAATTCCATGTTTTGAATTAAATTACAAAACAAAAGAACTTTTCCATGATATTCGAATTTTTTGAGATGCACCTGTACTGTTGGTCTGAATGTATTGGATCCTCTGTTGTGTAGTCGAGGCACTGTGCTAGAGTAGTTCTCTGAATGCAGCATGTGTGCAAATGTGCTTGTGACACAGCTGGGAGGCTGAAGTGAACCCTGCCTGCCCCTGCAACTCGTCTGTCCAGCTCCAATGTCACCACTACAGTTTCCCCCAGCGCATGCAGAGAGATAAAGGAAGGAGAATGGGCACTGTGTTATGTAAAAAAAAAAAAAAAAAAAGGATGGGTCACGTCCTAAACGGTATAAAAAGCAGCGCAATTAGCCTGTCAGTCATTAAGGCCGATGTCTCACTGGGGGTTCAGGAAGGACCGGATCAAGCAAAACGGATGGAGTGTGTGTGTGTGTGTGTGTGTGTGTGTGTGTGCAGTCCAGTGAGCATGCATTTATAATGTAAAGGGAATTACATTTGGTTTAGTAATCCTAGGAATTCCAGAAACGTGGGGACCGTCGCTCTGCTGAAGCGCGTACAAAGCTCTTCTCTTCTCTTCACCCCGCCATTCCTCCTTTTCAGACATGAGGTGACTCACGGCCCGTTTCTGACTCACTGGTGCTGTCGTTCGTTAGATGTGGCATGGAGAGAACCCCTAATTGTCCTCCACATCTAAATGGCACAGTGGGATGACTCCTCAGGCTTTATAAGTGACACAAGGTTGAGGGAGAAGAAGAAGAAGAAAAAAAAAAAAAACGGTTCCAGCAAGACTGTTGCCATGGTGCCACCCACTTCCTTGCGGTTTTAACGAGTTGTCTTAAGACCCACTAAAGGAGCGTTTTCTTGATGCTGCAATAGCTTGGCTTAATTAGTGGTTAAACACTGACATGCTAATCAGGCAGTGCGGCTAATCCCTGCTCCATCTCAGCATCTTCCTGTCTTGTAACATTGCCCAGCCGTCAGTGTCAATATCTTAAAATTGTGAATGTAGTTTATCTTTTACAATACATAATTAACACTTAAGGATGTCCGTGACCTCCCCCCAACCCCAGTGTATTTGAGTGCTCTAATTGATTGTTTCTTGGACAAAGACATCTAGAGTTAAGATTCCTATACCTAGAGATCTGAACGCCTTTATCTGTCTTTAGACTGTTTTGTTACTCTGGATTGACTTTTTCATATCCTTCCAGGTAACAGCAGAGGACAAGAGGAAGGATGAAAGCGGTGCTAATGGTAATGCATGTTCACATATTTGTTGCTCACCTCACTGTAGGCTTCTCGTTTAGTACCGTCAGCCGGCGTCGTACTGACAGCGGTTTTATCCGTACTCGACGGAAGCATGTTGAGTCATGGTGATCTAATTATAATGCAAATGAAATAGAGAGGCAGCTGGTAAACGCTGCCTGAAATACCGTCTTTCGTTCTTTTCATACAAACCGAGCGCACGGTTTTGGAAAGTCTGCTTCTTTGTCTGGAGCTCCTTTGTAATGAGCTGCGGCATGCAATCGGAAAGGAAGTGAACGTGAATGAGCGAGAAGACGTGTGATAATTCGCCACGCGGCTTTCTATCACCCTCAAGTCATTGTCGAGCCGTCAGTGTGCTGATGCTAATAACTGCTTTAATGGGATATGATGGCTGGCTGAGTGCTCTGCTATCACCATTACGCTTTTTCTACTATCTCTCTCTCTCTCTCTCTCTCTCTCTCTCTCTCTCTCTCTCCTGGTCTTTCTGTTTTTAAATAGCATTGCACAAACAGACAGATACCCACCCACGCAGGCGCACACACACACACACACACACACACACACATTATCATTTCCATCTCTCTGATCGTGACTCTGCACTGGCCCCTCATCACGACAGGCCAATTACATGCTTTCCTACGGAGCCTAGTGTGTTGCTTAGTAACACCTGGAGTGAGCTAAATGAAGCGGGCTCTGCAGTGACTTCTCTGGAACATCTAAATTATTGCCAGTTCCTTCTTCTTAGCAGGCCTGGCTTTAGTTCGTAACTGAGAATTCGTACGAAGTTTGCGACGTGCATTTACAAATCCACTGATGGACTGCGACAAGGACATCCTAAGTCCAGCTAACCCTGACTGTTACAGCCTGAAAATTCTGATCCTGGAATCCAGATCCCAAAAGACCACCAAGATGCAATGAGATGAGAACTATGCAATCCATAGGACTGTTGTCCACAGCGGATTGCAAAATGGCCTACGCAGAAACTCATAACTTCTAACTTATTACTTGTTGATGAAATGAAAAAGTTTTTATGAGGAAGAAATATCACACAACAGATAGCATGTCTATATGAAACCTGGGATGGTGTGATGCAGCACAACATGAAGCTGAGTGACATTACCACCCCGAAGTGGCTCATTTTCATATAACAACACAGTCTGGAGTACGTTCTTCCACTTATACCACAGCAATTAGCTAACAATTACAAAGTTTCATTTATTAACGAAGAACGACACGTTGTATATTTCAGTGGTTTATAATTAGGTTTAATGTTGTGTTGTGGAACGTCCAAGAGGCAAGGTAGTTCTTGCTATCGCTTGTGCTTTAGCCTTGATAAACAATCGTTCCCTCACCAGCCTTTCCTTCTCTCTCTCTCTCTCTCTCTCTCTCTCTCTCTCTCTCTCTCTCTCTCTCTCTCTCTCGTAAACTCCTCTCTCCTGAAAACGGGGAAACTTTGCAAATTAAACGCCTTACAGAAATATTAAATAAATGTCACATCAATGGACATTTGTTTGATGGGTTATTTATTTATTTATTTATTTATTTATTTATTTACAAATCTGTGTGAAGTCATGTGGCGCGTCTGCCGTACAAGTCAATGTGAACGAGCTGTTATTATAGAAACTAATCACGTATTGTGAGAAGAATATCAATACTAATCAGTTGTTCACGTTACAGCTGAAACTACTGTCGGAGCCGTCCTTTTGCTCAGCTTCTGACCAATCAGCTTCGAGAATCCAACCACGCTGTGCTATGTACTGAAAACCTCACTAAAATGGTTTAATAATGAGTCTTTATTGATCACATATACATTACAGCACAGTGAAATTATTTTCTTTGCATATCCCAGCATGTCAGGAAGCTGGGTCAGAGCGCAGGGTCTGCCATGATGCTGGAGCAGGGAGGGTTAACAGTGGCAGCCTGGCAGCACTGGGGCTTGAACCTCTGACCTTCCGATCAGTAACCCAGAGCCTTAACCGCCAAGCCACTTTTGATGGCGCACACGTATAACCAATCAAGAACAAACAGTACTCCTAACTCACTCCCAAGTACGGTTAATTCCTGTTCAGCAGATACATCTAGAACCTCTGGAAGCGGACTAATAAAATTAATTTTAAGCGTCACACCTTCAAACAGTGTATGGGATGTTGGAACATTTTTGGATCAAGGATGAATTGAATCACATAGGTTACAGTACACTGTTCGTTAACCTTCATTACGGAATAAGCATCAAAATCCTAGCCAGATTCATTGTAGCACTAAAACAGGTCCTGATCTATCTGTTCCTATCTGTTGCCTTTGTTATTGTCAGATGTTGCCGTGACAGACTCCTCCTTGTTTCCTGAGAAGAAAACCACACCAGTCCATGGAATGCAGTTTCAGGAGAAGGCCGTGCTTCAAGAAACGTGGATCCACTTGCAAGACTTCACCAAGTGCTTCCAGTGAGGGTTCACCCACAGAAACATTCATTACTCAGTGATGCTAAATGACCAGCATTTCTCTGAGATCATTCTTGTCAGTCATATACCTGTGATGCTTCCTATGTCTATTCAAAGGACGTTGCTGGTTTTTCACAAGGAAAACAGCTACCGTTACCAGTTTCAGAAGTCACAGTTTAAGGTAAAGTAGTTATCCTTTCATCAAAAGGATCGTTTTTTTAATATATACATACATGTGTATGTGTGTGTGTATGCATTTGCATATATAAATATAATATAAATATATATATATAAAATATATACACACACATACAGTGTCTCACAAAAGTGAGTACACCCTTCACATTTTTGTAAATATTTGATTATATCTTTTCATGTGACAACACTGAAGAAATGACACTTTGCTAGAATGTAAAGTAGTGAGTGTACAGCTTGTGTAACAGTGTAAATTTGCTGTCCCCTCAAAATAACTCAACACACAGCCATTAATGTCTAATCTGCTGGCAACAAAAGTGAGTACACCCCTAAGACACTGAAGCCCAAGTTGCTCCCGATGGCAATTTAGCGCCTTGCATAGCAGCTCTGCTACTATTGGTGTGTGAGTGTGTGTGTGTGAATCGGTGAATGAAATACAGTGTAAAGTGCTTTGGATAAAAGTGCTATATAAGTGCAGACCATTTACCATTACAAAATTATACCTCTACAATTTAGCATATTACATATTAATTAATATTTATAATGAATATATTAATAATGATCCATCTTCAGGACTTCTGGAGTCTCAGAGCATGCACATTCAAGTACAGTGTCCATCACCAACATGGTGGGCAAGAGGCAGAGCCAATGTCTGCCCGGTTGTATTTACAGTAATGTGCATGCTCTGACTCCAGTTTTCACAAGATGGCGACCCCCCAAAAAAGACTTCAAAACCACACAATGGGAGTGAATGGTGCCATGTTGTCCACTTATATATACAGTAACTGGTTGTGCCTCTCAGGAGTTTACCTAACTGACCGCTCCACTTCTACTTGACTCAGAAGGTTTCTACACATTAATATTTACAGTTGCTGTACATTCACATCTCTGTTTCTCTCTAAGGCACAAGATGAGAAGAGCTGTTACTTCTTGTCAGTAGATAGCCTGCTGCCTACAGAGATTCTCATCTGTTTCTCAGCACTGATGCGCTGGGGAGATACCAGTCATGAGCGTAAGACAGTCATATACCAGTACCGTCTATGCATTCTACTATATTTAGAGATATTTACAGCATTTATGTGTATGTACATCTTACGTATGTGTAGAAAAGGATTGCGCACTCAGGCCAGGTCATCTGGGTGTTGAACCTTTTTCCTGGAAGAGCGTCCAGGCTCAGTATCCCCTGCTGACCGTCAACACCTCGTCTTGCAAAGCGGCGATTCTTTCCCTGCCACCAGGGTAATGTAACTTCACAACTGTGGTTATAAACCACCGATTACAAAGGTATCGCTGTCGCTGGTATAATACAGGCCAAAACCATCACTGTGATCCTTTCTCTAACTATAACTATGGTCATTCATGTATGCTGTATTATTGTGTTCTTCTTCTTCTAATAAATACATTTGTACCGTTTTCACTAGAGCAACCAAATTTGGCAGAATCATAGATCCTATAAGGAAAACGGACACTTCTGTTTTTGGGAAAGATTGGAGTTTTCCCCCACCCCATATGAATACAATGAAATGTTTCATTGATCTTGCTTTCACACAGTTTAAGCCGTTCTTCATTTGTCTATACTGAAACAATTAAATTGCTCTGCTGCACCTACTGAAACCCTAATACCCAACTGGAATATGATAGAAAGCAGTTAACACCCTAGCAACCAGCTGAGTTTTTTAAGCTAACGTCTAGCTACTAGCTACAAGTCAGTCTGATTCATCACCAGCATTTGTCCATTGTCATGCAGACCTGTTTCTCCTCCTTACCCTCCCATGATAAGAGAAATTCCTTCAAGGAAATAGCTTGTCCTTGGGCAAGCACTACACAGCTTCCAGTCATAGTTAACACTGTAGTCAACACATAGTGCTCTACTAAAGCTAATCTAGCGGTTAAGTTACACCACTTCACAAGCAAGGCTTTTTATTAGAAATAGATTTCTATGCTGCAGTGTCGTATTGTAAGTCTAACACACTTTAAAGTGTTCGTTTTCCACCATTTGACTCAAAAGTTAATCAAATTAAAAGGGACCACTTCAGTGATTTGATTCCACTGGTTGCTTGTTCTGTCGTTTGGTGTGCTAGTCACTGATGCTCCAGGTACGCTTACCCGAGTTAGTTTGGTGTCTTGTTTAACAATGTCCAACAAAAGTTTTGGCCTTCCATAAGCTAGGTGTTTTTATTACCTCTGACTCTTTCCCTTTGTGACCACAATGTTTAGGCATGATTTGCGCATGAGGACCGTCAGTTTGGAATATGACCACGTCTAGCCGAACCACTCCCACCTCTTTTTAAGAATTCCTCATTAGTGTCAGCAGTAGACCTAACCTCACAACATTTGAGTATCATATTGTATTTAAAATTATACCAGTATTATCGTCCACACCTAGTAAGTGTCAGACCAGTGCCAATAATAATACTGTAATAATTATAAAGCCATATTGTGAGCTACTATGGTGAAACATCTTACGAGCCGTAAGTATTAAGGAAATGTGTGTGAACATAGTCTGCACACACTTGCTGTACTGTATGTTCTGTTTCTGATAATGAAGCCAGCCATCTCTGAGGAAACCCTAGAGAGGGAAAGAGATGAACCAGTCTGCTATTTCTAGCTCCGTAGCGGCCTAAAAGTAGGGGGCCTATATTCAGAGGTCAGAATGCTAGGAAAAGGCGGATTTATCAGGCAGTATAACGAGAGGAAGAGAGATATAAAGGTCAAATGCTGGTCTACCACTGGTGTGCTTTAGAGGCATGATTTGTTCCAAACCTAAATTATCTTCTTTATAAGCAAAGCATCTCGTCTTGACTTATCATGAACACATTGCTGGCAACAATGCTATATTTATTAGGTTTCATCCCCTTCCCTTTTCACATTTGTCTTGCGTTTCTCACCCTTCGTTTAAAGCATTTTGTGGGCTGCAAATAAATAAAAGCAAGGCTTCACTTATACACCAGACGTATACCGTAAATCTAGCTTTCGTTTCATTCACCGGATGATGAATATTTTTAAGCTGTGTCCTTCTACTTTGTAAGCTTGAAGTGGTTGTTTTATGGACAATTTCCAGGCGCCATGTTCTTCGTATCCACACGCGGGTGCAGTTCGGTGTCCACGTGCAGCTCTATAGCAAGACAGCATTCGTATTTGGAGAAGAAGATGCAGTGATGCCACACCTAGAAAAGGTTTCCAGTTGTAGGGCTGGTTAACCCTCATATTTTGTTTCACTCCTTAACATTTTATGTTAGTGCAGTACAGAAAAGGGGGGGGTGGGGTCCTCTTAATCGCAGTTGGGCTCAGTTGGCAGTTTTTAGCTTGTTAGTCAGCATCACAGTGACTTAATATAATCTCTGCAACAGAAATAACGTCACGTGATATCCAGAATTATTGCTAACAATAATGATAAATGAGCAAAAATAAACAGTGCTATGCATTCAACACATCTATGACGCACAAGCATACTTTACCGAGTGTGTAGTATAGTAAGTATTTTCTGGGTTGCTCTTAAGCATTTCACGGGCATGATTTCATCATTGTGACATGCTATAAACATATAATACTGCTGCTATCGCATAGAGTAAAGCAGCTTTTAAGTCATGTATGATGTGGGATGTTTGCATGATAATGTGCATGCATTTCAGATGATTAATGGGCCACATCACGGTCTCTTTCACATTCTTTGCGTCTTTCTTTAGGAGAGTCTGAGGTTCTGTGAGCAGGCTCTGTTGATTCTCAGAGCTCTAGGTGGAATGGTCAGATCCTTCTCAAACCCAGACAAACTCCCATCATCCACCAGGACACTGGAGGAGGTTGTCTGCCCTCCGTCACTCAGCAAAACTGCAATCAGAGAACACTGGAGGGTGGGTGTCTCACGCAAGTGCGTACCTGTTCTCACACAGTCTTTTTCACAAGTCATTGTTTGTCACGCTTGGCAGGTCTTCAGTCATGCGGTATACCACATGTTTTGCTGTGTGCTGGGAAGAAAACTGACATCTGAGGAACTGTTTGCGGTGCAGACCCTGACTCGAGACCCTACACCTCACTCTAGAAACACAAAGGACACAAGTATGTGTTTTATCGTGTGTTTATCAAAGCACAACTCCGGAATTGGGTATCATTTGGCTTCGCTGGAAAGTGTATGTAGTGATCTAGTGTCTTGTGTATAGCAGATGGTGTTCCAGAGGGCTGGAGTGGTAGGCAGGCAACAGAACAAGAAAACCAGGCAGCAACAATTTTACAGGCTGGCTGGAAGGGCTTCCTGGTGAGAGAAATTCTCAGTGCTGCAAGACCAGGTAACATACCCATGCTTATTATTACTGCCCTATAACCTGCTCATGAAGTACAGAACAATGAGTATAGACAGTAATAGACATCGCTTACCTCTCTTGTGCATTATTATGTTTGTTATAATTCTAAAAGTATTTCACAAGAAATAAAGCACCTCCCAATAAGATGAATGGATTTAAGGCTTAATGGATACTATGATCAGAGACTGCAGAGTATCCTCTTGATTTCTCCTGCAGTGTACACACGTGTGTAAGCGTATAGGCACACATGCACTCAAACCCTCCAGCACACACTTATCAATTAAGCTGCCAATCACTCTAAGCAAGAATGACAGCCAGGAGAACAACACTCGTCTCTTTCTCCGTCTTCATCTCCGCATCCATCTGGATCTATCCCTTCGAGCATCCATTCCTCCTCTCAGTGACATGCTGATGGATGCACGGAGAGACAGAGAATCAAAACAGATACAGGACAGATAGGGAAACTACTTAAAAATAGGAACACTGACAAATTAGAGAGAGAGATACATAACTGATATAGACAATTTCAGAACATAGCAGATCCAAGCAGAAACCACATTATTCAAACTCAACTTTATTTATTTATTTATTTATTTATTTATTTATTTATTTTACCAAGATCCAGACTATTCAAAACGATTCAAAATCCAATTTGAAATATTTTGAGCAAAATTCATTATTGCGTGAATGAGCAGCAGAAACCAAATTTGTCGTGCGAGTGACTCTATGACTCATTCCATAAGCTCATCACGCACTGAAAGAGAGCACACTTTCAAGTCACTGCAGCTTTATGGCTTGAAATGCTGATGTCACGATCCGTCATTTGGCTCAGATATAAACCTTCATCCATTCACCCATCATTCATTAACCGCTTTATCCTGGCCTGGTAAGGTTTGTAGCGGATTTGGACCCAATCCCAATCGTAAACACTGTGCACAAAGCGGGAGAATTCACCCAGAATGGGACGCCAGTACAGTGCAGGACACACCTTCATGCTTATGAGCAATTTCACATAGCCAATCTACCTATCTGCATGTTTTTGGAAAGTGGAAGGAGACTGGAGAACCCAGAGGAAACCAATGTGGACACGGGAAGATCTAAAACTCCAAACAGACAGTAACTCAGAAAAAGAACTTTCAAAATAGAGCTTCTTCTCTTCTGTATTACATCCACATGTACAGTATAAAAATGCAGTATATGTCTTTTTACAACTTGCCTGAATGGGTTTTTTGTGGTGGGGTTGGGGTTGGTGTTCAGGCTCTGAGAAGAATCAGAAAGTTGCCAAGACTCTGTTGGAAATGTGGGCTTCAGTGGAATTGGACATAGAGAAGCATGCTGTGTCTTTATTGAGGTAAATTACTCATTTCACCATCTGCTGATGTTAATGTGTGTACGCGTGGCTTATGTCTCAGTGCACAGTTTTAGAAATGTTTTTTCTTTGGGAGCAGTCAAATATAAACAATTGTTAGTGTGCTATTGTGTTATTGTGTGTGTGTTCTTTGGGAAGGTTCATGATCATGAACAACGAGCAGCTAGTGGACCTGTACCCATGTGGTGGGGATGAGTGGACTAAAATTACCTTCACTGATTACTCTGTCCCCGTCCATGAGACAACCAGCTCCTGGGTCCTGCTCTTTAGGTAAGAAAAATGTAAACATTAGATACCATGGCATGTGCATTATCCACAATACAAGTGTGCTGTGTTCATTAGGTTTCTTGTGTGTGCACAGGGAGGTGTTCCATGTTCCAAAAGCCATATTACTTGTGCCTAAGATGTACCCTTCGTTGAGGTGTCACCTTCATGTCATCAACAATGACACTGGGGAGGAAGTACCTAAATTCTTCAACAGTGTATTTCCATTTACATACACACCAAATAAGGTGTGTGTATGGTATATGTGCGTGTATGTGTATGTGGTGTACGTATTATACACCCATGAGCCAAAAGTTTATAACCACCTGTCTAATATGCCATCAACATGACCTATGAAGCTGCAACGTGGTATTTGCTATCAAGACGTTAACAGGAGATCCTTTAAGTCCTGTAAGTTGTGAGGTGGAGCCTCTGTAGATCGGACATGTTTGTCCATCACATTCCACAGATGATCGATCGGATTGAGATCTGGGGAATTTGGAGGTCAAGTCAACACTTTGAACAATTTTTGCAGTGTGGCCAGGTGCATTATGATGATGAAAGAGGCCGGTGCCATTAGGGAATACCGTCGGCATGAAGGGGTGTACTTGGTCTGCAACAATGTTTAGGTAGATAGTACGTGTCAAAGTAACGTCCACATGAATGCCAGGATAAAAGGTTTCCCAGCAGAACATTCCCAGCCAGCCCAGAGCATCACACTGCCTTTGCCGGTTTGCCTTCTTCCCATAGTGCATCCTGGTGCCATCGCTTCCCCAGAGATACGCTACTCACATACCTGGCCGTCCATTTGATGTAAAACATAAATAAATTTAAAAAACAAAACAAGAACCACTCATCAGACCAGACCACCTTCTTCCACTGATCCAAGATCCAGTTTTGACACTTGTGTGCCGATCGATTGTAGGTGCTTTTGATTGTGGACAGCAGTTAGCATGGGCACTCTGACTCTGGGTCTACTCAGCCTAATAAGCAAGACTTGTGCCACAGTAGCCCTTTTGTCAGTTCTGACCAGATAGAATAGTCTTTATTGTCCTTGCGTATCGATGAGCCTGCCACCAGTTTGTGGTTTTTGCCTCCTCGGACCACTGTCAGTAGGTATCCACCACTGCTGACTGGGAGCACCCCACAAACCTTGCCATTTTGGAGATGCTCTGACTCAATCATCTGGCCATAAAGATCTGGCGCTTGTCAAATTTGCTCAGGTGTTCCACACTTCTGCATCCAACACATTGATTACGAGAACCTATTTGTTCGCTTACCATCTAATATATCTCAGACCTTGAAAGGCACTGCTCTTATAAGAACGTATGTATTATAATTATGTATGTTATTCGCTTCATCTGTGAGTGGTCATAATGTTTTGGCTCATCTGTGTATCGACTATAGACGGGTAACAAATCAAAGGCGAAACCAACATAAAGCTGTGAGAACTGCTTTAGTGTGCCATAGATTCTGTCTATAGAGCAGTACTGGGGGATGAACACCATTCATCAAATAGATATTCCATCCATCCATCTATGTTCTATACTGCTTATTCTACACGGGGTCGTTGGGAGCCTGGAGCCTCTCCCAGGGGACTCGGGGCACAAGGTGGGGGACACTCTGGACCCGGGGCACAATTGCACACACACTCACACACCCATTCAGACACTACGGACAATTCAGACATGCCAATCAGCCTACAGCACATGTCTTTGGACTAGGGGAGGAAACCAATGTACCCAGAGGAAATCCCCGAAGCATGGGGAGAGCATGCAAACTCTGTGCACACAGGACGTAGGCGGGAATCAAACCCCCAACTCCGGAGGTGAAAGGTGGCGGTTGAGAGGGCTCTCTCTCGCATCTCTCCCATCAGTATAGAAATGTTTCATTATAGGATATCAGTCAAAATATTTTTTTTATTGATTTCCAGTGAGGGGACAGTAAAATACACGCAGGACAGAGCCACCGATTTTTCCGTTAGTCACCTGTCTGTATGTACTATCTGTAGCGTATGTATTATGTGTTGTCTATGTGTTATATGTACTGTAGTGTATAATTTCTAGGCTGGCTACACATTTGTGGCATACACTGGAGAACCGGCTATAGTAGGAGGAACATGGCGATTGCGTCTGATCAGTTCCCGAGAGCAACTGGCCAAGTTGGCAAGAGAAGCGCCAGTCAGTAACTTCTCAGTGAAGGAGTTCAAAGATTACTACTTACCTAACAAGAAGAACATTATCTGCAGGTCTGACCACATATACTTACTGTACATGCACACAGGGCTGTCAAATTCTGTATACAAGGCGTTTGAATTTGAATGCATTGTAGACCTTTTGTGAAATTATTAAAGTATGACCTTATAATTACATACACGTCTTTGATGACCTAGTGTGGAAAGATATAGCTTACCCAGCTGTCTGTCTCAGGCACAGGGTGAGAGTCTCACGTGATCACGTTGCTACGGTGCAATTCCAGGCTTCAAAACAGGATGTCCATATTAAACTCAGCGTCCTGGACCATGAGAGAGAGGTGGCCAGCAAGACAGGCCAAGGACACGTTGTTATCCCTTTGTACAGCTTTTCAGCTAGTGACGGTTTGTCAAATGGACATATGTTTACACACACACACACAATCAAGAGATAAACATCTGTAGAGAGACTGTCATAGTGCTTTAGAGACTGTGCTGTTCTATAGAGGTGCTGTGTTGGACAGTCCCTGCAGGATTTAGCGATTTTGCGATCGAACACAAAAGCAAGGAAACTCCACATTTTCGGCGGAGCTTGCAATCTTTCAAAAACACAACAGATTTCCTGCATCTTAGTGACACTTTAACTGAATTTATGAATAAACTTATAGGCCTCCTTAATACATCGGTTGTTTATTCTTTTCAAAACTTTAGGTCTCTTCAGTTGACGTCTTACCCAAACTGACAACCACTCTCTTAGTTTCTTAGCTACCGCCTGACACTGGCAGTTCCTGTGTATTTATAGAGTGTTTATCCATCTGTATGTGTGTATGTGCACCAGGTTCCTGCGGCAGTGCCTTGGAGAAGGCGGGGGTGAGTCAGTCTCAGGACGGCCCTGGCGGGGGTCACGAAGGAGGCAGAGGAGCCTCTGAGTGCCAGCCTGCCCAAACGGTATCCATCAATACAGACAAATCCTGTTCATCACTGTCACTGATAGAGTGTCTTGTCTGCGTGTGTGCACCCGCATGTGTGTGTGTGTGTGTCTGAGTTTATGGTTGTATTTTTATAGCCCTGTCTCAATATGTGTGTGTGTGTTTCAGCATCATATATACATCCTTCAAGCAGAGGTGCTTTACAACAGCTGGCCTTTGGATGACTCACTGTCAGGCTTCATCCAAACCCTAAGAGATAGAGAGAACAACGAGATGAGAGGTGAGCACAGCAGCCAATCACATGTCCCCCAAGCACACATCTGTTTTAACCAATCCACTGCCTGTAATAAGTCGTGCATGTTGACGTCTCTGCAAAGGTGTAGGGATCCACTGTTGTGTTTTAATACATGAACTCATGAGCGGAAACAAGGCACAGGTGCACACAATTAGAGAAGGAACCAATCACGAGATGAGGGTGGAGCCAGGACCCAAACATAAATAAAGGCAAAATAAAAAAAACAAATGCTACATCCATATTCACCTCCTAAATCGTATTGGATACCACAATAGTATGGCCACCGAATGTAGCGAAGTAAAAGAACATTTCTGTGATTAAAAATGAACTTGAGTAAGAGTATAAGTATGGCCTATAAGTGTTAAACCTACTCTTAAAAGTACTTTATTTTTTCTTCTTCAAAAGGTAAATGTAATGAAGTAAATGTAGCAGGTTACTACCGTGCTCTGATAATGAAACGCGACTAAATTCAGCTGGAAATATGATTTTGGTGTGACTCACGGCAGGTGGGATTAGGAGTAATCGCCCCGCTGCTTTGGAACAAACATGCTGTGATTTGGAGTGGTATTCGGGAAAGGAAAAGCTGATTGAAATGGAAATGAAAAGAACCATGGGAGTACTTGGTGTGTTCTTGGCCTGGTGTGGATGTTTGGGGTGAAAGGGATGAAAGGTTTTAGAATTTACATGACTGTACGAACATCATAGGAGTAACCTCATTAGAATACATTTGTTTTCTGGGCTCTTGCTCCTCATTGTGCTGCAGGTTTCATGACGCAGAATATCTGGTCATATCATGTGTTATCCGCTGCTGTCCCACCTGACACATCAACACCATGAATTCTCAAAACCGATTGGTCAGGAAGCGTTGATTCGGTTTCTATTACAGCAGCTCTGACAGTCGTTTTAGCTGCAAGACCAGGCTCGTGTTTATATTAATGCACTTGGTCTAATACGTTACGATTTCTATGATATTAATAGCAACTAATTCACACGAGCTGTATTGTGGAACACCTCAGGAGCTTGGAAGCTAACAAAAAGTATCTGAAGTAGTGAATTTCACATGTTCCTGTGGTGTATAGGATTTTGAGATCATATCCGTGATGAGGTAAATGCATCTAAATAGCTCAATTCCTGTTAAGAAACTCACTTCGACTATTAGCTTGCTAATGTTTGCCAGAAAGCTAGCATTAGCATGGCGTGCTTAGCTAGAACCTTACCTAAATAGTTACGCTGGGGCTGTGTGATATTGTATATAACATGTAATAAACATCAGATGACTTGTATAACATCACTGTAGAAATCTGTGTCTGGGCGGTAGATATTTGAAAATCTTAAAACTGTAACCTTTAATTTGAAATGAGTTGGTTTTAAAAGAAAATCCTCACCCTTAGCAAGCTTAAAGCAAAGAAGAATAAAAAAAAAAGCATCTCCAGAAATGTGTGTTAATTAAACACACCTTTTTAAATTTTATTTAACGTGACGTATCGCACGTTATTGCATTCATATTCTAATACGTTTCCAAGCTCCATAGACACTCCACATAATCTAATGATATGCTATAGGATTTATGTAAGGAGACACTTATTTACCATTTATGAAAGGAGTCTCCAGTGTCAGTGCTTCATAACAGTCAGTACGTTTTTTTCTCCCATTGGAGATTGTTTAGGACAGAAAAGCTGTGTTTGTTGTTTTTTGTCGTATAAACTATTAGAGAAAGGTTTATAGCTGCTATCATGAGCTTGTTTTACTGGACGTTCCACGTTAAATTATGTTTAAAGTATGATGCGTCGTTCTTTAATTAATAGAAAATGTAATCACTGGGAAATAAATGTAGTAATATGAGGAATTAAACACTTCAGGACATGCTGGTGTAGGAAAATAATCAAGTTCGGGGGGGGGGGGTCTAATCCCAGCTGGTTTGACTCTGTGTTTAGTCATTCATTTTGACCTATCCGTAATATCTGTGTGCACATATCCCTGCATTTGCCCTGAGTGTGTGTGTGTGTGTGTGTGTTCAGATCAGTAAGTACATATTGGACAGCTTGCTGCATGTGTCTCCAATTTTGTTTCCCAGGAAGCCTGTGGAAATGGGTCAATGGGAAGTCAAATGAAGTTGGTTCTTGGCCTCCAGTGCCATGGGAGGTATTTCTGGAGGAGAAAGAATTGAATTAACCCACTTTAAGTGTGTCCCATCAAAGCAGGAGCAGTGTTACATGGCCCTATAGACACTAAAGACACACCAATCAGTAAGAGCCACATGAGAGGTGGCCTAAGGACAGATCTGCCCAGCTTAGTCTCACCTATCACACCTATTATAGCCTCACTTAACTCAATTTAATTACCATCTGATTAGTGCTTAATTGCAAAAAAATAAATAAATAAATAAGTAATCGCCATCTTAAAATGCCCAGTTGATGCTTGGGCATTGCAGAATGGCTACCTTGGATCCTTAAAAAGTCTTTGAAACATTTTTAAATAGATCTTTAATCCTTTACTGCATTGTGTTGCCATATGGCAATAATTAATTTATCTCCAATTTTTTGAGAAAAATTACTGTGTTCGTCTGTAACTGGAAAATCAGGGCTTTAACTTTGGCATAAGAAAAAAAGGCATGTCACATGACCAGGAAGTGCTGTTTGCACTTCCTTTTCTGCAACCACATAGCATGGTGAATGTCATCATCGGAGGGATTTCAAAACATTTTCAATATTTAAGCAAAACTACTTAAAGGGGAAAAATGAAACACTATCTGAGATAAGTAAACATTTTTTTCCCCGATTTTTAGTCATTTGAACATGTTTATATTTTTTCAGTATTCTGTTAAATGGTCAAATGTAATTGTTGCCATACGGCAACAATGGAACTGTGGTACAGTATGTGCGTTCATGAATTGAAACAAGACTATATAGCGAAGAAAAAAAAACCAAACAAACAAAAAAAACACTAGGCTTCTCTAATAGCACATTTAAATTTTTTCACATTCAAAGGAAGGAAAAACTTAGTCACTCTCCTTAGCTACACATGATCCACTCTCCTTAGCTAAAAATGATCCACCCTCCTTAGCCATGCATGATCCACCCTCCTTAGCCACACATGATCCTCTTTCCTTAGCCACATCTGATCCTCTCTCCTTAGCTACACCCGATCCACTCTCCCTAGCTACACCCGATCCTCTCTCCTTACCTACACCCGATCCACTCTCCTTAGCTATACATGATCCTCTCTCTTTAGCTACCCCGATCCACTCTACTTAGCTACACCTGATCCACTCTCCTTAGCTACACATGATCCACTCTCCTTACCTACACCTGATCCACTCTCCTTAGCTACACATGATCCACTCTCCTTACCTACACATGATCCACTCTCCTTAGCTACACATGATCCACCCTCCTTAGCTACACCCGATCCTCTCTCCTTAGCTACACCCGATCCTCTCTCCTTAGCTACACCCGATCCTCTCTCCTTAGCTACACATCATCCACCCTCCTTAGCCATGCATGATCCACCCTCCTTAGCCACACATGATCCTCTCTCCTTAGCCACACATGATCCTCTCTCCTTAGCTACACATGATCCACCCTCCTTAGCTACACATGATCCACTCTCCTTAGCTACACATGATCCTCTCTCCTTAGCTACACATGATCCTCTCTCCTTAGCTACACATGATCCACTCTCCTTAGCTACACATGATCCACCCTCCTTAGCCATGCATGATCCACCCTCCTTAGCTACACCCGATCCTCTCTCCTTAGCTACACCCAATCCTCTCTCCTTAGCTACACCCGATCCACTCTCCTTAGCTACACATGATCCTCTCTCCTTAGCTACACCCGATCCTCTCTCCTTAGCTACACCCGATCCACTCTCCTTAGCTACACATGATCCACCCTCCTTAGCCACACATGATCCACTCTCCTTAGCTACACATGATCCACTCTCCTTACCTACACATGATCCACCCTAGTTAGCCATGCATGATCCACCCTCCTTAGCCACACATGATCCTCTCTCCTTAGCTACACATGATCCTCTCTCCTTAGCTACACATGATCCTCTCTCCTTAGCTACACATGATCCACTCTCCTTAGCTACACCCGATCCTCTCTCCTTAGCTACACCCGATCCTCTCTCCTTAGCTACACATGAACCACCCTCCTTAGCCATGCATGATCCACACTCCTTAGCTACACATGATCCACTCTCCTTAGCCACGCATGATCCACCCTCCTTAGCCACACATGATCCTCTCTCCTTAGCTACACCTGATCCTCTCTCCTTAGCTACACCCGATCCTCTCTCCTTAGCTACACATGATCCACCCTCCTTAGCCATGCATGATCCACCCTCCTTAGCCATGCATGATCCACCCTCCTTAGCTACACCCGATCCTCTCTCCTTAGCTACACCCGATCCACTCTCCTTAGCTACACCCGATCCTCTCTCCTTAGCTACACCCGATCCTCTCTCCTTAGCTACACCCGATCCTCTCTCCTTAGCTACACATGATCCACCCTCCTTACCTACACATGATCCACTCTCCTTAGCCATGCATGATCCACCCTCCTTAGCCACACATGATCCTCTCTCCTTAGCTACACCTGATCCTCTCTCCTTAGCTACACCCGATCCTCTCTCCTTAGCTACACATGATCCACCCTCCTTAGCTACACCCGATCCTCTCTCCTTAGCTACACCCGATCCTCTCTCCTTAGCTACACCCGATCCTCTCTCCTTAGCTACACCCGATCCTCTCTCCTTAGCTACGCATGATCCTCTCTCCTTAGCTACGCATGATCCTCTCTCCTTAGCTACGCATCATCCACCCTCCTTAGCCATGCATGATCCACCCTACTTAGCCACACATGATCCTCTCTCCTTAGCTACACATGATCCACCCTCCTTAGCCACACATGATTCTCTCTCCTTAGCTACACCCGATCCTCTCTCCTTAGCTACACCCGATCCTCTCTCCTTAGCTACACATCATCCACCCTCCTTAGCCATGCATGATCCACCCTCCTTAGCCATGCATGATCCACCCTACTTAGCCACACATGATCCACCCTCCTTAGCTACACATGATCCACTCTCCTTAGCTACACATGATCCACCCTCCTTAGCCATGCATGATCCTCTCTCCTTAGCTACACATGATCCTCTCTCCTTAGCTACACATGATCCACTCTCCTTAGCTACACATGATCCACCCTCCTTAGCCATGCATGATCCACCCTCCTTAGCCACACATGATCCTCTTTCCTTAGCCACATCTGATCCTCTCTCCTTAGCTACACCCGATCCACTCTCCCTAGCTACACCCGATCCTCTCTCCTTACCTACACCCGATCCACTCTCCTTAGCTATACATGATCCTCTCTCTTTAGCTACACCCGATCCTCTCTCCTTAGCTACACCCGATCCTCTCTCCTTAGCTACACCCGATCCTCTCTCCTTAGCTACACCCGATCCTCTCTCCTTAGCTACACATGATCCACCCTCCTTACCTACACATGATCCACTCTCCTTAGCCATGCATGATCCACCCTCCTTAGCCACACATGATCCTCTCTCCTTAGCTACACCTGATCCTCTCTCCTTAGCTACACCCGATCCTCTCCCCTTAGCTACACATGATCCACCCTCCTTAGCTACACCCGATCCTCTCTCCTTAGCTACACCCGATCCTCTCTCCTTAGCTACACCCGATCCTCTCTCCTTAGCTACACCCGATCCTCTCTCCTTAGCTACGCATGATCCTCTCTCCTTAGCTACGCATGATCCTCTCTCCTTAGCTACGCATCATCCACCCTCCTTAGCCATGCATGATCCACCCTACTTAGCCACACATGATCCTCTCTCCTTAGCTACACATGATCCACCCTCCTTAGCCACACATGATTCTCTCTCCTTAGCTACACCCGATCCTCTCTCCTTAGCTACACCCGATCCTCTCTCCTTAGCTACACATCATCCACCCTCCTTAGCCATGCATGATCCACCCTACTTAGCCACACATGATCCACCCTCCTTAGCTACACATGATCCACTCTCCTTAGCTACACATGATCCACCCTCCTTAGCCATGCATGATCCTCTCTCCTTAGCTACACATGATCCTCTCTCCTTAGCTACACATGATCCACTCTCCTTAGCTACACATGATCCACCCTCCTTAGCCATGCATGATCCACCCTCCTTAGCTACACCCGATCCTCTCTCCTTAGCTACACCCGATCCTCTCTCCTTAGCTACACCCGATCCACTCTCCTTAGCTACACATGATCCTCTCTCCTTAGCTACACCCGATCCTCTCTCCTTAGCTACACATGATCCTCTCTTTTTAGCTACACCCGATCCTCTCTCCTTAGCTACACCCAATCCTCTCTCCTTAGCTACACATGAACCACCCTCCTTAGCCATGCATGATCCACACTCCTTAGCTACACATGATCCACTCTCCTTAGCTACACATGATCCACCCTCCTTAGCCACGCATGATCCACCCTCCTTAGCTACACCCGATCCACCCTCCTTAGCTACACCCGATCCTCTCTCCTTAGCTACACCCGATCCACTCTCCTTAGCTACACCCGATCCTCTCTCCTTAGCTACACCCGATCCTCTCTCCTTAGCTACACCCGATCCTCTCTCCTTAGCTACACCCGATCCTCTCTCCTTAGCTACACCCGATCCACTCTCCTTTACTACACATGATCCACTCTCCTTACCTACACATGATCCACCCTCCTTAGCCATGCATGATCCACCCTCCTTAGCCACACATGATCCTCTCTCCTTAGCCACACCTGATCCTCTCTCCTTAGCCACACCTGATCCTCTCTCCTTAGCTACACCCGATCCTCTCTCCTTAGCTGCACCCGATCCTCTCTCCTTAGCTACACCCGATCCTCTCACCTTAGCTACACCCGATCCTCTCTCCTTAGCTACACCCGATCCTCTCTCCTTAGCTACACCCGATCCTCTCACCTTAGCTACACATGATCCTCTCTCCTTAGCTACACCCGATCCTCTCTCCTTAGCTACACATGATCCTCTCTCTTTAGCTACACATGATCCTCTCTCCTTAGCCACACATGATCCACTCTCCTTTACTACACCCAATTCACCATCCTTAGCTACACCCGATCCACCCCCACCCCCCTTAGCTACACCTGAACCACCACCGCATACTTTTATAACTGTAATTTCTTTCTAGAAGATATAATTTTTACATGCTTACTAGGTGGCAGAAAAACTCTGAAACTGAAATGCAGTAACTGGAATGTCATCTCATACATTTGTGTTATTTTTGACTGTATGTTACTTTCCACCATTGCACATTGTTGCGATACGGCAACAATTTACCAGCTACCCCCTTGAACTAATTCAAGTAATAAAAATCCATGAAAACATGACGTAAATGTAATAATTCATGCAGTAGAAGGTTAAAATTCAAGCATTTAATATGTCTTAAATGTGTTGTTGTTGTTGTTGTTGTTGTTGTTGTTGTTTTTAGTGTTAAGTATTACATTCTGGGCTCATGGTTTAAGGTTGATTTATTTGTGGATGGGGTTTTTTTTATTTGGTGATGATGTCTTTATATTTTGCATTTTCTCCGTTTCTACTATTCTATTACGTTTTCTAAGCACTTGCGTAGCACTGGGTGATGTAACTTTTCACACCTTTTTTTCACCAACTTGTTGGATGAAGAGGCGAATGCAAATTCAACAGAAAAATTTTGTTGGCATTAACGACTATTTTGAGGTTAGATGCAAAACGTGTTGAGGCATTTCAGCTCAGAAATCCGAGTGGTCATGCGAGTGTCACGTGTTAAGCAGTATCATAGGGTCTAAAGCCATTTTAATTATTTTCTTGCGCATAGTGAATAAAAGAAACGGATGTGTGTGCCATATGTGACGTAGGCCAGAAAGTCGCTAGAGCTGAATTCTGGAAAAACAAGTTGTAAAAATTTTTTTTTTTTTTAAAAAGCCATAGTGAAACAGACATGTGTATCTCAATCACAAAATAACGTTGCTATAAAATACTGTACCTTTTGACAGCTCCACTGCAAATACTTAAAATAACATGCTTCTAATAGGGCAGGAATGACATTTTACCTTATCCAACCAGATCTGCACTTCTTTATTTCCTCCTTTACATGTCATCTTGATTTCCTTGAGCTCAGACTGCAGTGAGGATCCTGATTGGTTAATCCTGTTTCTCACCGTAGCAGCTGGGACTCAGTAAAATGGGATTAAACAAACTAAGGGAGATCTTTGTGTGGAAACAAACCGATGACTCCATTGGCCTTTTATGAGCATCATTATAGTGCAATTACTGTACATAGAATAAGACTTTTGAGTCTGTGTGTGTGTGTGTGTGTGTGTGTGTGTGTGTGTGTGTGTGTCATGTTAACCATCCAGGAATAAGCATTTGGAACTGGAAAATATTTCAGGTGGGGTTCAAACATGAAATCCAACTCTTTTAGCTACCCCGATCCAACCTCCTTAGCTACACTCGATCGACCCCCCCTTAGCTACACCTCGTTCACCCCCTTAGCTACACCCGATCCTCCATCCCGTTTAGCAACACCAGATCCACAGTCCTTAGCTACACCAGATCCACCTGCATTAGCTATACCTCATCCACCCCTTCTTAGCTACACCCGATCCACCCCTCTTAGTTACACCCGATCCACCACCCTTAGCCACACCCGATCCACCGTCCCGTTAGCTACACCCAGCCCGCCCCCCAAAGCTACACCCGATCCGCCCCCCATTAGCTACACCCGATCCGCCCCCCCTTAGCTAGACCTGATCCACCCCCTTAGCTACACCTGATCCACCTGCATTAGCTACACCCGATCCACCTGCATTAGCTATACCTCATCCATCCCCTTTTAGCTATACCCAATCCACTCCTCTGACCTATACCCGATCCACCCCTCTTACTTACACCCTATCCACCTCTGTTAGCTACACCCAATCCACCCCTCTGACCTACACCCTATCCACCCTTCTTACCTACACCCTATCCACCTTTGTTAGCTACACCCAATCCACCTGCATTAGGTATACCTCATCCACCTCTCTTAGCTATACCCGATCCACCCCTCTTAGTTACACCCCATTGGTTTTCTCCATTATCACTTTTGAGGGACTATATAAAGAAGTAACACTATAACGTAGAAAATGTTCAAAACTGACCACGTGCACACGCATTAGAAATTTTTTCAGGTTTGACTTGATGTAATGTTTTGACCAGGTCTTAATTTAATTTTTAAAAACAAAGGAGCAGCCCTGTGTAGTCTCCCATGCTGGTTATTTTTGCTGAATGGATGAAGGATAAGACTTCAGTTTCGATCAGAACCTGCTGTCATTATGTCCTTATGGATGCCATGTAAACTTGTCAACCTGTCCAGTGGGATGATGGGTATCTAAGAAGACCAAAGGGAAAGAAGAGTCATAGTGAGTGTTTAGGAAGAGAATGCTTACAAAGCAGGCTCTGAATGGAGCAACACTGCCATCTAGCACACTGTACGCTCCGTCTACCTAGAGTTATACTTAGCAGATGACACAAAAATCTTAACAGATGGCAGGTTTGATATACAAGCACTATATGAAATTGTATGGCATATAAATGCAAATCACCTTGTACAATTATTATCTGAATATACATATATTTTGGTAATTGAGGTGCATTTCGCTATCTTCTATATTAAACATAATCCTGTTAAAACATTTCCCATGTAATGTGTGCAGTGTTCAAACATCTGACAGAGGAGACACCTGCAAATGTGGAACAACCCAGCAGAGAAGCGCAGAAACCAACCACACCCAAAGCTCCCAAGAGCAAAGAGAAGGAAAAAGAGAAGGAAAAAGTAAAGGAAAAAGAGAAAGAAAAAGAGAAAGACAAACATACATCCAAGGCAGGTTCAACAAGTCTGTGTGTGTGTGTGTGTTTGAGTCTGTGCAAAATACAAAACATAAAACACATCTTGGAAGACATTAATCATCATTAATTCATTTCTTTAGATTACATATGGAGCTGCTCAGCGACCTCTGCTCTACCACTGAGATATTCCTCTGTAGTGGGAGGTAGTTGTTGGTTTGAGTAGGATTTCATATACGAGTTTTATTTTTAACAGATCATGTGATTATGGCGTGTCTTCAGACGATGAGTCACACTGCGCTTCGGATATTATGATGATTCAGGGCTTAATATATTTTAAAAAAAGAAAAAAAAAAGAACTTGAGGATGATGTTTTCCATCGTTATTTATGCTACTGTATATGCATCGTGAGGGTGTGTAGACTGTACACATGTGTGAGGGTGTGTGTGTGTGTTTATTTGTGTAGAGTTTGGATGAGAGTAAGCCCCACTGGATGCTGCGTGTGGTCAGTGAACAGTCAGAGGTGGAAAAGATTGAGGTGGAAAAGGACACTGAGAGACTAGAGCAAATTAAGGCAATAAAACTGGCCTGGGAAGCTGCAGAGCCTGGCAGAGCAGCTAAGGTCTGTGGCCACACACACACACACACATGCATGCAAATGCATACTGTACATACATACAGACATACATACATACATACAGTACATGCACACACAAATGGTGTTGGTGCTATGTTGTTGCAGGCTTTTCAAACCCGTCAGCAGTACCTGAACAATCTGAGGACGCTCGGAGAAGACTACACCCTGGACCTCACACCTTTCATCAGGTACACACACTTTCCAAGCTCACAGGAAGTTCCATCGACTTCCTGTGGAATTCTATAATTTGGACAGTCGTTTTTGTCAAGACGAGGATGGAGTGCATGGTGGAGCTTGCTGAGCTCTCATTTTGCTTGTGTGTGTGTTACCAGTGCATGTGTGTGTTTGGCATCCAACAAATGCGTGTAGAAATCCCGAGTTTACTGATCACCTATCTCTCTCTTCCTCTGTGTGTAGGAGGACCGGCAGGCCAGAGCGTCTAAAGGATGCAGTGATGGAGGAGGAACAGCAGAGGGAGCGGTTGGAGAAGATCCAGAGCTTTCGGCTGTACCGAGAGACCGTGCTGGATCGCCGTAGGCAGGAGCATGAGCAGACCAAGCAGCTGATAAGGGAACAACGAGAGCTGTTTATAAGAATTCAGGTCAGATATTTTCAACCAGTTAGAAATAATCTCATAACAACAGGTTATCTCTCTCTCTCTCTCTCTCTATCTATCTATATATATATATATATATATATATATATATATATATATATATATATATATATATATATATATATATATATATATATATATATATATAGATATACACTCTCTATACATGACCAAATAAAGATCTTCAACTATATATATATATATATATATATATATATATATATATGTATATATATATATATATGTATATATATTGTGTGTGTGTATATATATAAAGTTGAAGATCTTTATTTGGTCACGTATAGAGAGTTATACAGAGTAGAATTCTTGCAGTGAAAAGTTTCGTCTTTAATTGCTGTGCAAGCGTTACGTAAAGAGCAAAGACACATAAGGCATGTTTATAAATAAATCAATAAATAAATAAATGACGTACAACCAGATATAATAATAGCGTGAATATGAATTTAGCTGTACAGCTGTTCTCAACTGAGCTTAATTGAATACCTCTCTGATTATCGTAGGAGGAGAAAGCTGAGCTGCTCCGGAAGTTCGATCAGACTCGAGCGATTATTCGAAGGTGGAGGAGCAGTCTCGAAAGAAAGGAGAAGAGTCTCCGAAAATAGAAGGAGTTTCTACTTATTGAACCTTTAAAGTGTAAAACACTGATAAGAACACAATACATACAGTGCATCCGGAAAGTATTCACAGCACTTCACTTTTGTTATGTTACAGCCTTATTCCAAAATGGATTCAATTCATTATTTTCCTCAAAATTCTACAAACAATACCCCATAATGACAATGTGAAAGAAGTTTGTTTGAAATCTTTGCAAATTTATTAAAAATAAAAAACAAAAAAAGCACATGTACATAAGTATTCACAGCCTTTGTTCAATACTTTGTTGAAGCACCTTTGGCACTAATTACAGCCTCAAGTCTTTTTGAGAATGATGCTACAAGCTTGGCACAGATATTTTTGGGCAGTTACTCCCATTCTTCTTTGCAGGACCTCTTAAGCTCCATCAGGTTGGATGGGGAGTGTCGGTGCACAGCCATTTTCAGATCTCTCCAGAGATGTTCAATCGGGTTCAGGTCTGTGCTCTGGCTGAGCCACTCAAGGACATTCACAGAGTTGTCCTGTAGCCACTCCTTTGTTATCTTGGCTGTGTGCTTAGGGTCGTTGTCCTGTTGGAAGATGAACCTTCGCCCCAGTCTGAGGTCCACAGCGTTCTGGAGCAGGTTATCATCAAGGATGTCTCTGTACATTGCTGCATTCATCTTTCCCTCAATCCTGACTAGTCTCCCAGTACCTGCCGCTGAAAAACATCCCCACAGCATGATGCTGCCACCACCATGCTTCACTATAGGGATGGTATTGGACAGGTGATGAGTGGTGCCTGGTTTCCTCCAGACATGACGCTTGCCATTCAGGACAAAGAGTTCAATCTTTCATTTCTCATGGTCTGGGAGTCCTTCAGGTGCCCTTTGGCAAACTCCATGCGGGCTGTCATGTGCCTTTTACTGAGGAGTGGCTTCCGTCTGGCCACTCTACCATTCAGGCCTGATTGATGGAGTTCTGCAGAGATAGTTCTTCTGGAAGGTTCTCCTCTCTCCACAGAGACATGCTGGAGCTCTGTCAGAGTGACCTTTGGATTTTTCGTCACCTCCCTGACTAAGGCCCGTCTCCCCGATCGCTCAGTTTGGCTGAGCAGCCAGCTCTAGGAAGAGTTCTGGTGGTTCCAAACTTCTTCCATTTACGGATGATGGAGGCCACTGTGCTCATTGGGACCTTCAATGCTGCAGAAATGTTTCTGTACCCTTCCCCATATCTGTGCCTCGATACAATCCTGTCTCGGAGGTCTACAGACAATTCCTTGCACTTCATGGCTTGGTATGTGCTCTGACATGCATTGTTAACTGTAGGACCTTATATAGACAGGTGTGTGCCAAATCTTTCCAAATCATGTCCAATCAACTGAATTTACCACAGGTGGATTCCAATCAAGTTGTAGAAACATCTCAAGGATGATCAGTGGAAACAGGATGCACCTGAGCTCAATTTTGAGTGTCATGGCAAAGGCTGTGAATACTTGTGTACATGTTCTTTTTGTTTTTTACTTTTAATAAATTTGCAAAGATTTCAAACGAACTTCTTTCACGTTGTCATTATGAGGTATTGTTTGTAGAATTTTGAGGAAAATAATGAATTTAATCCATTTTGGAATAAGGCTGTAACATAACAAAATGTGGAAAAAGTGAAGCGCTGTGAAAACTTTCCAGATGCACAGTATACAAAAAAAAAAAAAAAAAAAAACAAACTACAAGAAGAACTAAAACATATCTTGGAGAACTTCCTCACATTAATTTATTTCTTTAGATTACATACAGAGCTGCTCAGAAACGTGTGATCTACCACTGAGATGGTCTTCTGTAGTGGGAGGTAGTTGTTCATTTGAATAGGATTTAATATACGAGTTTTATTTGTAACAGTCTGTGATTATAGAGTGTCTGCAGATGATGAGTCACCCTGCGCTTCGGATATTATTATGATTCAGGGCTTAATATTAAAAAAAACAAAAACTTGAGGATGACGTTTTCCATCGTTCCTTGTCATATGCGTTGTGAGTGTGTGTTTAGATTGTCGTGTGTGTCTGTGCATGCAGTAAAATGTGCGTGTTTATCGGTATGCAATTGTGCACGCCTGTAGTAGTGTGTGGTGCATGTGGGTGGGGGGAGTGGCGGCATGATTGTGATCTAGAAACTAAGTTAATACTTCGCTGACTGTTGTAGGTGGTTAAAGCTGAGCTTAAGTTTAATCAGGCTTGCGAAGCTTTCCGATTCCAGCAGCTGGAAGACCAGTCTCGGATGAGAGAGAAGGTTTTAATTATGATTAGATTGTTTATGTAAGAAGAGAGGAGGGTTTTTTTTTTGTTTTTTTTTGTTTTTTTAATAAATAAAAGAGAATTGCCAGTGTAGAAGATACAGCTTCCTTGGGTTTTAGTACAAACTGTTTAATAATAAATAAATGTTTTGGTTTTTTTTAAATCCAGCATTAGGTCAAATTTCTGAGAAAAAAGCTTGCTATAAAGGCAAATTAAATGAATCAAGTGTTGCAAAAACAGATGAACTTGAGGTTAAAAGGTTGAAAAGACATCAAAGTACAACTTCTTCTAGGGTAACTTCTTTGCACCATTCCTGCCTTTACCTCTAATGTGGGAGTAACAGAAAGATATGAGGAGAGGTACAATGTCCAGCGCAAACAAGAAATGGCTCAAAGGACATTATTGAGTGGACTGATGGAGCAGGAATAACCACAGCGGTCCTACAAAGATCTTTACACTGTTTCTCATTCATCCATTCACACACACCAATGGCAGCAAGGTGCTAGCCTGCCATCGGGAGCAACAAGGGGTTCAATGTCTTGCCCAAGGACACTTCGGCACGTGGAGGCACATGGGCCAGGGATCGAACCGCCAACCCTACGATTAGTGGACAACCCGCTGTACCACCTGAGCCACAATCTTAGCTTGTGTACGAGTCATTCACTGACCATAATACGAATAACTCAGCAGCCTGGTCTAATAAGTTTAATTCTATTGATAAAAGATGATCTTGCTTATAAACTCATGTTAGAAGAGAAGCAATGTTCTTAATTATGTCCCTTTCAAGGTCTCCCACAGAACACTATTGGAAGAACACTAGATCAAGCCAGCAGTTAAGATCATTTACAATTTTCCAGGAGCTATTATTTAAGTAATTTAAGTTGATGTTTATATTGTATTATTTTATATGCTGTATAGAAATGGGATCATAAACCACTTTAAAGTATTAGACTCTTGCTCTGAGGAATATTAAGCTTGGCCGGCCCATCCATTCATCTTCTACCGCTTACTCCTTCTTCAGGGTCGCGGGGGAACCTGGAGCCAATCCCAGGGAGCATTGGGCACAAGGCGGGGTACACCCTGGACAGGGTGCCAGTCCATCACAGGGCACAATCACACACACACTCGCACACCCATTCATACACTACGGACACTTTAGACACACCAATCAGCCTACCATGCATGTCTTTGGACTGGGGGAGGAAACCGGAGTACCCGGAGGAAACCCCCGCAGTACGGGGAGAACATGCAAACTCGCTTGGCCAGCCCATCTACTTCTAATTTTGAGTGTTCTGAACTTTTCAAACAGGTTTTTTAGATAAAACCACTTGGGTGTCAAGATGTTGAAGGAGATGGAAGATCTTCCTCTGTAGGCATGGCTGGCCCAGAGATTGGCGCGATATTCTGTGCTAGTTCTGAGCCTTGTGAGTAGGTAACATTGTGGCTGGGCCAGAGATGAACGAACACCGTGGACTGGTTCTTAAGCATGCCATGTTCTTAAATATGCATCAAAAATGCTTCGAATAAGCATTAAAAAGAACCACGAGAAAGGACTTTCTCTCCGCGCAAGCCAATTTTGGTTGATCAAATGCACAATAATTTTGCCTGAAGAATCAACGTGTCGGTGTAATCACTTACTGTCATGACTCATGACCTATTTGTCATGTGCACAAAATGTCAGTGCCAATTGTACATTGAAATGCTTGTTGTGAGGCTCGGGTACTCTACAGCTGTGCAATGCAAAAAAATATATATATATAGAAGATAAAAGGAAGGGGGGGGGAGGAGAGAGGAAAGAGATTATTTACAGATGTAAAATATGCAGAATATATTGGTATGTATGCCTAGATAGTATGTAAGTAAAGTGCAGATCCTAACTGTAAACATTGGAATATGTGCAGTAAGAGGACGTGAACAAGAGTGTAAATAGTAACTGTGCGTAGTGCCTGAGCAAGTCCTCTATAGACATAGGAGAATGTAAAAAGCGGATGAAGCAGCAGTACAACGTTTTCCAAATGTACAATTAAATTAGATGTATGTGTAGTGTGCCATAAATATGTACAATATATCAATATATTGTACAGAGGTCAGGATGTAGTCCTTAGCAGCAGTAAAGTGGTAATACCTTGGTGAAACCTTGGAAATATTGCCCAAAATATGTGAAGAGGTTGTCCATGAGTGTCCTTGAGCTGTCAGTGAGGTGACCAGTGTGTGGGAGGTAGTGGAGGCATGAGTGAAAGAGTGGAAGAAGGAGTAATGACTGGATTACAGTTTGATCAGAATCCTGATGGCCTGCAGATAGAAACTGTTGTTCAGCGTGCTGATGCTGGATTGAATGCTGCGGTACTGTCTACTTGATTTCAGTCTGGTTAAACAGCCTGTTTGCTGTGTGATTGCGGTCTGTGGTGTAGGACAAACATAGTGACGGGAGAAAAAAAACACTGCGAACGCTGCCAGATTTGTCCGAAATCTGCGTTTCCCAATGATAACGCCTTAGTCTAGCAACTTAAAGTAGCAGTGCATTTGAGCGTCTGTTACTTTTGTCTTAAATCGGACCACATCAGACCTTCTAGCGGTCCGGTCAATTGCAGTATGTAAAAAGAAAACATGCAATGAGTGGTGTTTTTCGCTTCCACCATTGGAAGTGTAACCACTTCTGATGGTGCGACCTACTGGTGAGGAACACTGACCTACAAAGACCTTAATTCTTGACCGCAATTCTATTTTCATTTATACATCTGAGCAGTTGAGAGTTAAGGGCCTTGCTCAGGAGCCCAACAGTGGCGGCTTGAGCTCATGACCTTCTGCTTAGTAGCCTAATGTCTTAAATACTGTGCTACAACTGGCCCATATTCCCTAATGAAACGCTTTCTTTACTGTGTCTGTACGTACTCTGTGAACGGGACAGCCGTGCTAAAGATTCTCGCTGTACAACAAAGATATTTTTGCCTCCTCTACATATAACACATGGGTTGATGATGAAGCTACACAATGTGAATGCGAACACAAACATGGTGGAGTATTTCAATTCTTGAGACTGAGGTTTCTCAAACTAACAGATGCCAAGCTGAAGGATGGAAATCAAAGGATAGGATTCAGTTTTGAAGAGCTCCAGTCTAGCTTGAACATCTCCAGTTCAGTTCTCAGTGATGCGTTGTGTTAGTGATTACCTTGTGAACGTCAGACGTCGGATTGTGTTCTCTGCACCAAAAAGGGTGTCATTGCGCTAGTGGGTGTGTGTTAGATGTCATTGCAATCACCATGCGCCAAACAGCCTGTAAATATAGTCCACAAGTCCTTTATTTACTGTAAAGTGATGCAATTTAGATGCTTTATGGGCAAGAAATATGCATGAGAAATTGCACTTGAGTCATCAAGGAGCGTTTTAAGCCTCTGATTACTGGGCTGCCTGGAAGGAATACAATTTTCTCATGTTCAAAGCTGTGGATTTTTTTTTTTTTTTTTTTTACCCCATTACATCAGGAAGTGAGAACATTTACTTGCATCCACTCTTAAAACGTCTGACATTTTAGTTGGACTTGTTTCAACTTTGACGGTGAGGAATGAGTCATTTGAAAAGGTGTGAGTTTAGGAGAGATCTCTGAAAGGTTGTTTGTGTGTGTGTGTGTGCAGTGTGTCAACCGTCTGAGAGATCTAATCGGCGAAGCTGTGGTCAGGACACACACAAACGACACGTGTGGTTTCTGTCGGAACGCTCACGCTGACCCTTAGCACATCATGTCTTGCCTAATAACCTAGCGTGTCTCTGGTAGAGAGGACGTCAGCGTTGAAAACATTGCGTCACTGGTTGTCACGGACACATGCTATAGGAGGGGGCGAGAGAGAATAGATTTAATTGCAGCTGCATCATGCCTGGGGAGTTATTCATTTCATTCATTCATCCTTTCATCAATTTCCTTGGTTGTTTACATGCGCTTGCTTCTGTTGCAAACAGAAAGGCCCTACACCTGCCACCTGCTTGAACAACAATGCAACCTCAGCTTTTATATATATATATATATATATATATATATATATATATATATATATATATATATATATATATATATATATATATATATATATATAAAATATATAAAATGTGTGTGTGTGTGTGTGTGTGGACAATGCTGATGTCACGTGCCTTACAATGCTCTCTAATAACAGCAAGCTGGATTCCTTGTTTATTTCCTGTTAATAGTTGATGGATAGAATTTTAGGTCTGGCCTATATTAAATCTTTTATTTTAGATGAATATTGGATTAAAACCAAAACCACTCTATGATGCAGCGCCAATAAGACACCTTCATCCAAAACCCAGTCGTGTCTAAAGAGCCGCCAAATCATCTGGAGAGACATCAAACTGACCACCTGAGCTTACTAATCCATCACAGCAGGGTCGACGAAGACGCCTCGACTCACCGCTCGACCATCTTGTCCGAGCTGCGTTGATCCTCCATGATGGAATGCAGAATGACAGTCCTCCATCGAATCCACTAAGACGGGGTGCTCCTGCAGTCCCTTCTATATCTACAGCCCAAACTGAGGGTCCAGCCTGGAGTCAAACCTAAGCTTGCAAAATGTGCTCTATTCCTCTACTCCACATCTCACCAGGTCCAGCTTGATGCTCTAGCACGAAGAGTACGAAACGGAATCAAGAAGTCGAGGTGAATCCCCACAGCATAACAATATCTCCATGAGAATTACCACCACTCCAAGGGCATAAAATCGACAGGTCCCACACTTGTTATGGGTGAAACCATGATGAGATCTTTAGCTCCTACAAGTTGTTAATCAGGTTTCTTCTATTATTCTATAGATTATCCATATGTGCGTATTATCACCATTCATGTTCGAACAAACAACGTTACCGACAGACAATACGACATTTTAAAAAACATTAACATTCTTGAAAATTATTATTATACACATTATTGAGCACTTGCTTTCACCAGATTGCTTTCACTCCACACCTGGTTTCCATCCATTTGCTCCTCATGCATCAG